>NC_090347.1:1855258-1928616 GCF_035084215.1 Heptranchias perlo | reverse complement strand
TACATCAACTGCTGGAAGACTGTCAACTCGGTGAAAGACGCCCTTTGGTCTGCCCGAAACCTGCTGGTCTTCCAGTGCACGGAGCTGTCCCCGACCGAGTGTTGCAGACTCCAAGGTCCAGGACTATGTGCTCAGGGACGCAGTGAAGCTGGGCGCAGCCACCGCACAGGGTCTCAGACCCTTCCCGCCACTGTAAACCGAGGGGCTGCAATCAGGGAAAACCCCTCGGGCAGAATGTAAAATAACAAATGAATGTAATGAAATGTAATGTACCTGTAATGTATCTGTAATCAATAAGCTGTATTGATTGTAATGCAATGAGGCACCCTAGATTGTCATGAACTGGAATTATGTACAATGTGTAACTGTATTGTTTGAATCATATTTGAACTGTACTTTATGTATGTTGCAAATTGTATAATCTGTATTGTCTACTTTTGAAATGTGAAATGGCAAATGTACCGTATGTATCGTTACAAATATTATGAATAAAGTATATTTTTGAAACAAAAAAAAACAGAGCAGCAAAATAGAACAGGTCGAGATATCATCACATGACAGCCCTCCTCCTCCTCCTCCTCCTCCATGTTTCGTGAAATGGGACCTATACGGGAGGCCTGAATGTGACGCTCGATATAATTTGAAGCGTCCCTCGCTCAGGGACACCTGCTGCTCTCTGTTCGGGTCTAACCTGCTTCCAAATTGAGGCTGTTTTCCCGATGCTTTTATTGAAAGGATTCTCCTTCACAGAGTGCAGGTTATTATTGGATGCTGGATTCATTATCACGCACGTCCGTGCTCCCGAGATTGAGGCTGTACTGAGTTACTGATCTCAGCTGCGGCAGGGGGAGGGGAGGGGCTACAAACTGGCCTCAGTACCCTGGGTTTGGGAAGGGAAATCAGCCAGGGTGCCTGCTCCTGATTGCCATGTTGTAATTCAGTGATACGGTGTGACTGTGTGTATATGTGTGAATATGTGTATATGTGTCAATGTGTGTGTGTGTGTGTAAATGTTTGAGTATGTGTGTGTACATGTGTGATTGTGTGTATATGTGTCTGTATGTGTGTGACTGTGTGTGAGTGTGTGTATATGTGTGTATGTACGTATGAATGTAAGTGTGTATGTGTGAGTGTGTGTATATGTGTGTGAGTGTGCGTATATGTGAGTGTGTGTATGTGTGAGTGTGTATATGTGTGAGTGTGTGTATATGTGTGAGTGTATGTGAGTGTGTCGTATATGTGTGAGTAAGTGTGCGTTTATGTGTGAGTGTATGTGTGAGTGTGCGTATATGTGTGAGTGTGTGTATATGTGTGTGTGAGTGTGCGTATATGTGTGAGTGCATGTACGCAAGTGAAGATTGGATTGGATGTAGCTGTGATGCCGAGCATGGTGGAATAGCTCGCTGACCCTCACTGGGCCCTGAGTAAGGTACTCGAGGACCTGCTGTTGCCCAAAAGACTCGGTGAGTCTGTGCATTCAGAAGAAGGAGGTGAGAAAAAAATGCTGAAATACTCGTGAACAGAAATCAGAATATTAAATTAAATGTTGAAATCAGAAATAAACAGCCAGCTTCCTGGGAGCAAAAACGTGAAAAACCCCAATCAGCTCCTCTGGCACAGTCTGCTGCCCAAGGACAGCTCAGGCAGAGTTACAGCTCCTCATGGGGGCGATGGCAACACTTGAAATTTAATATTCGTTCATCAGAGCAGCTAACTTTAATCAGGGAGGCAGAGGGAGAGGGAGTGAGAGAGAGAGAGACATGGAGAGAGGGAGAGAGAGACAGACAGGGTGGGAGAGAGAGTCAGAGACAGATGGAGGGAGGGCAGAGAGAGAGAGACAGCAGAGCGAGGGAAGGACAGAGACAGAGTCAGAGAGAGCAGGAGAAAGAGAGAAACACAGGGAGAGAGAGGGAAGGACAGGGAGAGAGACGGGGAGAAAGAGGGAAGGGGAGAGGGAGTGAGAGCGAGAGACAGGGAGAGCAAGATACAGGGATGAGGGAGAGACAGAGAAGGGGGGAGAGAGAGACAGAGACAGGGAATGAGAGAAGGAGAGAGAGAGATGGAGAGGGAGACAGGGAGCAAGAGAGGGAGACGGAGAGAGACTGACAGAGGGGACAGAGAGGGCGAGAGAAAGACAGGGAGAGTGAGAGTCAGTGTCTGTGGGACTGTACCCCAGTGAGAGTCAGTGTCTGTGGACTGTACCCCAGTGAGAGTCAGTGTCTGTGGAACTGTCCCCCAGTGAGAGTCAGTGTCTGTGGGACTGTCCCCCAGTGAGAATCAGTGTGTGTGGGACTGTCCCCCAGTGAGAGTCAGTGTCTGTGGGACTGTCCCCCAGTGAGAGTCAGTATCTGTGGAACTGTACCCCAGTGAGAGTCAGTGTCTGTGGGACTGTACCCCAGTGAGAGTCAGTGTCTGTGGAACTGTCCCCCAGTGAGAATCAGTGTGTGTGGAACTGTACCCCAGTGAGAGTCAGTGTCTGTGGAACTGTACCCCAGTGAGAATCAGTGTCTGTGGAACTGTACCCCAGTGAGAATCAGTGTGTGTGGAACTGTACCCCAGTGAGAGTCAGTGTGTGTGGAACTGTACCCCAGTGAGAATCAGTGTCTGTGGAACTGTACCCCAGTGAGAATCAGTGTCTGTGGAACTGTACCCCAGTGAGAGTCAGTGTCTGTGGGACTGTACCCCAGTGAGAGTCAGTGTCTGTGGAACTGTCCCCCAGTGAGAATCAGTGTCTGTGGGACTGTACCCCAGTGAGAGTCAGTGTCTGTGGGACTGTACCCCAGTGAGTCAGTTTTTTGTGGGACTGTCCCCCAGTGAGAGTAAGTGTCTGTGGGACTGTACCCCAGTGAGAGTCAGTGTCTGTGGGACTGTACCCCAGTGAGAGTCAGTGTCTGTGGGACTGTACCCCAGTGAGAGTCAGTGTCTGAGGAACTGTACCCCAGTGAGAGTTAGTGTCTGTGGAACTGTACCCCAGTGAGAGTCAGTGTCTGTGGGACTGTACCCCAGTGGGAGTCAGTGTCTGTGGGACTGTACCCTAGGGAAAAGCTGACTGCCTCTGAGTAGAGGGTAGTTCTAATTTTAACACAGATTAAGAGTCTGCGCTCTGGCTCCTCTGTGTCTGAGTTATTTTATATCGCATCATGCACTGAATATAAATATCAGTCTCGAGTAATGCAGCCGAACTTGACATGGACACCAATCTACCTTTATATAGACGCACCAACACCAGGATGAGAAGACCAGCAGAGTTGATAGACTGATGTGGTAATGCTCTAACTCCCCCCGCCCTGCTCTTCATCAGTTGATCTGGGAGTGGCCGTGTGAGAAACCGTGCCACGAGGTTCAGGAAGATGCAGGGCTCGATCCTGGACCGTGCTGTTCGCTGTTCGGAGCCAGGGAACCCCAGAGCCCCCGTGTTACAGAGACATAAATCGTCCAGGTCCTGTCCTCCACACTGCTGCCCACTGACCCCTGCTGGTGTGTACAGGTGTGTGCTGGAGGACGGGCTCAGGCAGGGCTGGCTGCGTTTCCTGCTCATGGTGTGTGTCTCAGATCATTATAAAGAATATGAAGGTATTTACACACCTCATCACCTCTCTCAGCATTGTCCCGAGTGCTTCACATTACAATCAAGAAACGCAGTCAAAAAGGCAAAACACTTATGGTGTCAGCAACCATGGCAGCCATTTTGCGCACAGCAAGATCCCACAAACAGCAATGTGATGACCAGTTTGTCTGTTTTTTGTTTGGTGTTGAATGAGGGATGAATATTGAAACTGCCCTGCTCTTCTTCTAATAGAGGCCGTGGGATCTTTTATCTCCACCTGAGAGGGGCAGACGGGGCCTCGGTTTAACGGCTCATCCAAAAGGCGGCACCTCCGACAGTGCGGCGCTCCCTCAGTACTGACCCTCCGACAGTGCTGCGCTCCCTCGGTACTGACCCTCCGACAGTGCGGCGCTCCCTCGGTACTGACCCTCCGACAGTGCAGCGCTCCCTCAGTACTGACCCTCCGACAGTGCGGCGCTCCCTCAGTACTGACCCTCCGACAGTGCAGCGCTCCCTCAGTACTGACCCTCCGACAGTGTGGCGCTCCCTCAGTACTGACCCTCCGACAGTGCTGCGCTCCCTCGGTACTGACCCTCCGACAGTGCGGCGCTCCCTCGGTACTGACCCTCCGACAGTGCAGCGCTCCCTCAGTACTGACCCTCCGACAGTGCTGCGCTCCCTCGGTACTGACCCTCCGACAGTGCGGCGCTCCCTCGGTACTGACCCTCCGACAGTGCGGCGCTCCCTCGGTACTGACCCTCCGACAGTGCGGCGCTCCCTCAGTACTGACCCTCCGACAGTGCGGCGCTCCCTCGGTACTGACCCTCCGACAGTGCGGCGCTCCCTCGGTACTGACCCTCCGACAGTGCGGCGCTCCCTCAGTACTGACCCTCCGACAGTGCGGCGCTCCCTCGGTACTGACCCTCCGACAGTGCGGCGCTCCCTCGGTACTGACCCTCCGACAGTGCGGCGCTCCCTCGGTACTGACCCTCCGACAGTGCGGCGCTCCCTCGGTACTGACCCTCCGACAGTGCGGCGCTCCCTCGGTACTGTGTCAGATTATATTACGTGCTCAGGTCTTGGTGCTCGGTTTGCACCCAGGACCTTAGAATGGGAATCGAGTGCTTCTGGAAATGTCAAGCCTCCTGAACAGCAGCTGATGACACATCGCCAGGTTCACCCTCTCGATACAGGAACGTCGCAGAACCTTTGAGAGCTGAGGTGAGGAGCTGTGAATCCCCTCCTCGAACACCCATTGCCCAGTTTCCCCGACTCCATGTTACTGTCCAGTGTGTGTCCATCCAACCGACACATGTCTGGGACCCTGGCTGTGGATTCCCAATTGAACAGGCCTCAATCCTCTCTGTTTAACAATGTTTTTAAAATTAATGGACTTTGGAACCACCGACAAAGAAGGAAAGAACCTGTATTTAATTTAACCAGGCAGCCAAACTGGTTTAAGGCCATGTTCACAGTAAGATGTAGCGTTACTAAGCAACGCCTCGTCTTAACCGATCCCTCCTGATTAGGGGTTGCCAACTCTGACTGGACATACTCCTGGAGGTTTCATCACATGACCTCCTGCCTCCAACCACCCCGCCCCCACACTCCCACCATTGGTCGCCCAACACGTCCATCCTCACATAGCCCCGCCCACACTCCTGTCATTGGTTGCTGGGCACGTCCATCCTCATGGAGCCCCGCCCCACACTCACGCCATTGGTCGCCTGACACATCCATCCCCATGCAGCACCGCCTTCCTATGCCCATTGGTAATCAATTGTAAACAATCTTACACCAGGTTATAGTCCAACAATTTTATTTGATAATCACAAGCTTTCGGAGGCTTCCTCCTTCCTCAGGTGAATGAAGGAAGGAGGAAGCCTCCGAAAGCTTGTGATTTTCAAATAAAATTGCTGGACTATAACTTGGTGTTGTAAAATTGTTTACAATTGTCAACCCCAGTCCATCACCGGCATCTCCACATCATTGCTAATCAGACAGACTCTTCATTATCCGATTGGCTGATTTCCGACTGTCAGTCAAACAGCCTTCTTCCCAATCTCCAATATTTTTACAATTAGAGGTGTGAGGGGTAGTTTGGGGAGAGGGAGGGCTGGTGAGGGGTAGTCTGGGGAGAGGGAGGGCTGGTGAGGGGAGTTTGGGGAGAGGGAGGGCTGGTGAGGGGAGTTTGGGGAGAGGGAGGGCTGGTGAGGGGAGTTTGGGGAGAGGGAGGGCTGGTGAGGGGAGTTTGGGGAGAGGGAGGGCTGGTGAGGGGAGTTTGGGGAGAGGGAGGGCTGGTGAGGGGAGTTTGGGGTGAGGGAGGGCTGGTGAGGGGAGTTTCGGGAGAGGGAGGGCTGGTGAGGGTAGTTTGGGGAGAGGGAGGGCTGGTGAGGGGAGTTTGGGGAGAGGGAGGGCTGGTGAGGGGAGTTTGGGGAGAGGGAGGGCTGGTGAGGGGAGTTTGGGGAGAGGGAGGGCTGGTGAGGGGAGTTTGGGGAGAGGGAGGGCTGGTGAGGGGAGTTTGGGGAGAGGGAGGGCTGGTGAGGGGAGTTTGGGGAGAGGGAGGGCTGGTGAGGGGAGTTTGGGGAGAGGGAGGGCTGGTGAGGGGAGTTTGGGGTGAGGGAGGGCTGGTGAGGGGAGTTTCGGGAGAGGGAGGGCTGGTGAGGGTAGTTTGGGGAGAGGGAGGGCTGGTGAGGGGAGTTTGGGGAGAGGGAGGGCTGGTGAGGGGAGTTTGGGGAGAGGGAGGGCTGGTGAGGGGAGTTTGGGGTGAGGGAGGGCTGGTGAGGGGAGTTTCGGGAGAGGGAGGGCTGGTGAGGGTAGTTTGGGGAGAGGGAGGGCTGGTGAGGGGAGTTTGGGGAGAGGGAGGGCTGGTGAGGGGAGTTTGGGGAGAGGGAGGGCTGGTGAGGGGAGTTTGGGGAGAGGGAGGGCTGGTGAGGGGAGTTTGGGGAGAGGGAGGGCTGGTGAGGGGAGTTTGGGGAGAGGGAGGGCTGGTGAGGGGAGTTTGGGGAGAGGGAGGGCTGGTGAGGGGAGTTTGGGGAGAGGGAGGGCTGGTGAGGGGAGTTTGGGGAGAGGGAGGGCTGGTGAGGGGAGTTTCGGGAGAGGGAGGGCTGGTGAGGGGTAGTCTGGGGAGAGGGAGGGCTGGTGAGGGGTAGTCTGGGGAGAGGGAGGGCTGGTGAGGGGAGTTTGGGGTGAGGGAGGGCTGGTGAGGGGAGTTTGGGGAGAGGGAGGGCTGGTGAGGGGAGTCTGGGGAGAGGGAGGGCTGGTGAGGGGAGTTTGGGGTGAGGGAGGGCTGGTGAGGGGAGTTTCGGGAGAGGGAGGGCTGGTGAGGGGAGTTTAGGGAGAGGGAGGGCTGGTGAGGGGTAGTCTGGGGAGAGGGAGGGCTGGTGAGGGGAGTTTGGGGTGAGGGAGGGCTGGTGAGGGGAGTTTCGGGAGAGGGAGGGCTGGTGAGGGGTAGTTTAGGGAGAGGGAGGGCTGGTGAGGGTAGTTTAGGGAGAGGGAGGGCTGGTGAGGGGTAGTCTGGGGAGAGGGAGGGCTGGTGAGGGGAGTTTCGGGAGAGGGAGGGCTGGTGAGGGGAGTTTGGGGTGAGGGAGGGCTGGTGAGGGGAGTCTGGGGAGAGGGAGGGCTGGTGAGGGGAGTTTGGGGTGAGGGAGGGCTGGTGAGGGGAGTTTCGGGAGAGGGAGGGCTGGTGAGGGGTAGTTTAGGGAGAGGGAGGGCTGGTGAGGGGAGTTTGGGGTGAGGGAGGGCTGGTGAGGGGTAGTCTGGGGAGAGGGAGGGCTGGTGAGGGGAGTTTGGGGTGAGGGAGGGCTGGTGAGGGGAGTTTCGGGAGAGGGAGGGCTGGTGAGGGGAGTTTGGGGTGAGGGAGGGCTGGTGAGGGGAGTTTCGGGAGAGGGAGGGCTGGTGAGGGGTAGTCTGGGGTGAGGGAGGGCTGGTGAGGGGAGTTTCGGGAGAGGGAGGGCTGGTGAGGGGTAGTCTGGGGTGAGGGAGGGCTGGTGAGGGGAGTTTCGGGAGAGGGAGGGCTGGTGAGGGGTAGTCTGGGGAGAGGGAGGGCTGGTGAGGGGAGTTTGGGGTGAGGGAGGGCTGGTGAGGGAGAGTTTGGGGTGAGGGAGGGCTGGTGAGGGGAGTTTGAGGAGAGGTAGGGCTGGTGAGGGAGAGTTTGGGGTGAGGGAGGGCTGGTGAGGGGTAGTTTGAGGAGAGGGAGGGCTGGTGAGGGGAGTTTGGGGTGAGGGAGGGCTGGTGAGGGGAGTTTGAGGAGAGGGAGGGCTGGTGAGGGGAGTTTGAGGAGAGGGAGGGCTGGTGAGGGGGGTTTGGGGAGAGGGAGGGCTGGTGAGGGGAGTTTGAGGAGAGGGAGGGCTGGTGAGGGGAGTTTGGGGAGAGGGAGGGCTGGTGAGGGGAGTTTGGGGAGAGGGAGGGCTGGTGAGGGGAGTTTGGGGAGAGGGAGGGCTGGTGAGGGGAGTTTGGGGAGAGGGAGGGCTGGTGAGGGGAGTTTGAGGAGAGGGAGGGCTGGTGAGGGGATTTTGGGGAGTGGGAGGGCTGGTGAGGGGAGTTTGGGGAGAGGGAGGGCTGGTGAGGGGAGTTTGAGGAGAGGGAGGGCTGGTGAGGGGGTTTGGGGAGAGGGAGGGCTGGTGAGGGGAGTTTGAGGAGAGGGAGGGCTGGTGAGGGGAGTTTGGGGAGAGGGAGGGCTGGTGAGGGGAGTTTGGGGAGAGGGAGGGCTGGTGAGGGGAGTTTGGGGAGAGGGAGGGCTGGTGAGGGGAGTTTGGGGAGAGGGAGGGCTGGTGAGGGGAGTTTGAGGAGAGGGAGGGCTGGTGAGGGGATTTTGGGGAGTGGGAGGGCTGGTGAGGGGAGTTTGGGGAGAGGGAGGGCTGGTGAGGGGAGTTTGAGGAGAGGGAGGGCTGGTGAGGGGATTTTGGGGAGTGGGAGGGCTGGTGAGGGTCAGCCTGGATCAGTGAGCAACATGACGGCCCCCAACCTTTAACCTTTGGCCCACAACCTCTTTCCCCTAAATGCCCTTGATTTGATTGCAGCCCCTGTGATTGGTTGGGGGGAATATCCGGGAGTGAGGTCGGGTCAGCTCCATATTTATGAATAAAACCTTGAGGCAAATATTCAGAATCACCACGGCAACTCGCCCCGGCCCACAACACGTGAGGGTTTATTTAAAGGGGAATATTTACCTCCTGCTCGTACAGACAGAAAGAAAAAAGGAATCAAAGGGGGGAAATTAACCCCCAGACGGTGGGAGACGGCTGGGGGTCGAGGGGTTAAATTGGTAAAAATGTGGAATGCGACCCCACCCCCCCACCCCGTGGTTTGGGTTTTTCGGGGGTCGGTCGAGGTGACCCCTGCCCCTGAGGTCAGTGATTAACCTCTGATAAAAGGGGCTTCAACCCGAAACGTGAACTCTGATCCTTTCTCCACAGACGCCGCCTCACCGGCCGAGCATCTCCGGCTTTGCCTGTTTCGATTTCAGATTTCCAGCATCCGCAGGATTTTACTTTTGATTATAAAATGTGAATGAGGCTCCTTCCCTCCGACATCGGCAGCCGTTTAATCTCAATCGTGTTTCCCGGGGCTCAGGAAACGGGGCAGCTGAAGGGAGGTGGGAGCGGCCGGACCCAGCAGGGAAACGCCCTTCGAGCACCGTGTGTGGGCCGGGAGGAGGCAGAGTGTTTCCCCCCGGCCCCCCAAACACACCCCCCGCGGTGTCTCCCCGCGATGACCCCCCGCGGTGTCTCCCCGCGATGTCTCCCCCGCGATGTCTCCCCCGCGATGACCCCCCACCGCCCGCGATGACCCCCCGCGATGACCCCCCCGCGGTGTCTCCTCCGCGATGTCTCCCCCGCGATGACCCCCCGCGATGACCCCCCGCGATGTCTCCCCCACGATGACCCCCCGCGATGACCCCCCGCGGTGTCTCCCCCGCGATGACCCCCCGCGGTGTCTCCCCCGCGATGATCCCCCGCGATGACCCCCTGCGATGACCCCCCGCGATGTCTCCCCCACGATGACCCCCCCGCGATGACCCCCCGCGGTGTCTCCCCCGCGATGACCCCCCGCGGTGTCTCCCCCGCGATGACCCCCTGCGATGACCCCCCACCCCCTCCAGCTGGGAAAAGGAATCAAACAACTGGAGTTAAAATCCGGCGGGCAGCAAATTACTGCCCGATGCTGACACCCAGTGGCGATTCTCTGTAACAACACCCGGCGCCAGTTCTCCAAACGGCCACAAGATGGCGCTAACAGGCTGTCAGAACTGGTGAGCTTAGAGCTCCATCGTGTGGTGGTCTGGAGAACTTCACCCTGACCAACACCGAGAACCAGACCCCCAGTGACCTGCTGTTCCATTCCAGCATTTTCTGCTTTTAGTTCGGATTTCCAGCAATTTTAGTTTTCTTACTTCTTGTGTCAGCTGTGGCTCAGTGGGTAACACTCTCCCCTCTGAGTCAGAAGGTCGTGGGTTCAAGACCCACTCCAGAGACTTGAGCACAAAATCCAGGCTGACACTCCCGGTGCAGTACTGAGGGAGTGCTGCACTGTCGGAGGGTCAGTACTGAGGGAGTGCTGCACTGTCGGAGGGTCAGTACTGAGGGAGTGCTGAACTGTCGGAGGGTCAGTACTGAGGGAGCGCTGCACTGTCGGAGGGTCAGTACTGAGGGAGTGCTGAACTGTCGGAGGGTCAGTACTGAGGGAGTGCTGCACTGTCGGAGGGTCAGTACTGAGGGAGTGCTGAACTGTTGGAGGGTCAGTACTGAGGGAGTGCTGCACTGTCGGAGGGTCAGTACTGAGGGAGTGCTGCACTGTCGGAGGGTCAGTACTGAGGGAGTGCTGAACTGTTGGAGGGTCAGTACTGAGGGAGTGCTGAACTGTTGGAGGGTCAGTACTGAGGGAGTGCTGCACTGTCGGAGGGTCAGTACTGAGGGAGCGCTGCACTGTTGGAGGGTCAGTACTGAGGGAGTGCTGCACTGTCGGAGGGTCAGTACTGAGGGAGCGCTGCACTGTCGGAGGGTCAGTACTGAGGGAGCGCCACACTGTCGGAGGGTCAGTACTGAGGGAGCGCCACACTGTCGGAGGGTCAGTACTGAGGGAGCGCCACACTGTCGGAGGGTCAGTACTGAGGGAGCGCCGCACTGTCGGAGGGTCAGTACTGAGGGAGCGCCGCACTGTCGGAGGGTCAGTACTGAGGGAGCGTCGCACTGTCGGAGGGTCAGTACTGAGGGAGCGCCGCACTGTCGGAGGGTCAGTACTGAGGGAGCGCCGCACTGTCAGAGGGTCAGTACTGAGGGAGCGCTGCACTGTCGGAGGGTCGGTACTGAGGGAGCGCCGCACTGTCGGAGGGTCGGTACTGAGGGAGCGCCGCACTGTCGGAGGGTCGGTACTGAGGGAGCGCCGCACTGTTGGAGGGTCAGTACTGAGGGAGTGCTGCACTGTCGGAGGGTCAGTACTGAGGGAGCGCCGCACTGTCGGAGGGTCAGTACTGAGGGAGCGCCGCACTGTCGGAGGGTCAGTACTGAGGGAGCGCTGCACTGTCGGAGGGTCAGTACTGAGGGAGTGCCGCAGTGTCGGAGGGTCAGTACCGAGGGAGCGCCGCACTGTCGGAGGGTCAGTACTGAGGGAGCGCTGCACTGTCGGAGGGTCAGTACTGAGGGAGCGCCGCACTGTCGGAGGGTCAGTACTGAGGGAGCGCTGCACTGTCGGAGGGTCAGTACTGAGGGAGTGCCGCAGTGTCGGAGGGTCAGTACCGAGGGAGCGCCGCACTGTCGGAGGGGCTGTCTTTCAGATGAGACGTTAAACCAAGGCCCCATCTGCCCTCTCCGGTGGAAGGAAAAGATCCCATGATACTATTTGAAGAAGAGCAGGGGAGTTCTCCCGGTGTCCTGGGGCCAATATTTATCCCTCAACCAACATCACTAAAACAGATGATCTGGTCATTATCACATTGCTGTTTGTGGGATCTTGCTGTGCACAAATTGGCTGCTGCATTTCCTACATTACAACAGTGACTACACTTCAAAAGTACTTCATTGTCTGTAAAGCTCTTTGGGACGTCCTGAGGTTGTGAAAGGCGCTATATAAATGCAAGCCTTTCTCTGATATCGAAACTCTACAATGAGAAATGAAAGAGGAAGAAAGCTAATAGGGGCAATTTTAACCTAACTCGCCCATCAGGAAGCTGATGGGATTGAGAGCAACAATGGTTTTACATCATTTTATTTGATTTGTTCATGGGATGTGGGCGTCGCTGGCAAGGCCGGCATTTATTGCCCATCCCTAATTGCCCTTGAGAAGGTGGTGGTGAGCCGCCTTCTTGAACCACTGCAGTCCATGTGGTGAAGGTTCTCCCATTGAAATCAGGGTTGAGGGATATCGGGCGGGGAGTGCTGTCCTGTGGGGTTTCCGCCTGGCGAGTTTGGTTAAAATTACCGCCGATGTTTCAGATATAAAACTTTAATGAAGTTCTGACAAAGAGTTACTGTTGAATCGTTAACTTTTCTGCTCTCTCCACAGACGCTCTCTGATCTGCTGAGAGTTTCCAGCATTTGCTGTTTTGATTGAGATTTACAGCATTGGGTGTAGTGCTAGACAGGGAGATTGGGTAAACTACGAAACAGGGTGACTGGGTATAGTACTAAACAGGGAGATTAGGTGTAGTACTAAACATGGTGATTGGGTGTAGTACTAAACAGGGAGATTGGGTGTAGTACTAAACATGGTGATTGGGTGTAGTACTAAACAGGGAGATTGGGTGTAGTACTAAACATGGTGATTGGGTGCAGTACTAAACATGGTGATTGGGTGTAGTACTAAACAGGGAGATTGGGTGTAGTACTAAACAGGGTGATTAGGTATACTACGAAACAGGGTGACTGGGTGTAGTACAAAACAGGGAGATTGGGTATACTACGAAACAGGGTGACTGGGTGTAGTACTAAACAGGGTGATTGGATGTAGTACTAAAGAGGGAGATTGGGTGTAGTACTAAACAGGGAGATTGGGTGTAGTACTAAACATGGTGATTGGGTGTAGTACTATACAGGGTGATTGGGTGTAGTACTAAACAGGGAGATTGGGTGTAGTACTAAACATGGTGATTGGGTGTAGTACTATACAGGGTGATTGGGTGTAGCACTAAACAGGGAGATTGAGTGTAGTACTAAATGGGAAGATTAGGTGTAGTACTAAACAGGGTAATTAGGTATAGTACTAAACCGGGTGATTGGATGTAGTACTAAACAGGGTGATTGGATGTAGTACTAAACAGGGTGATTGGTTGTCGTAATAAACAGGGAGATTGGGTGTAGTACTAAACAGGGAGATTGGGTGTAGTACTAAACAGGGTGATTAGGTATACTACGAAACAGGGTGACTGGGTGTAGTACTAAACAGGGAGATTGGGTATACTACGAAACAGGCTGACTGGGTGTAGTACTAAACAGGGAGATTGGGTGCAGTACTAAACAGGGTGATTGGGTGTAGTACTAAAAAGGGTGATTGGATGTAGTACTAAAGAGGGAGATTGGGCGTAGTACTAAACAGGGCGATTGGGTGTAGTACTAAACATGGTGATTGGGTGTCGTACTATACAGGGTGATTGGGTGTAGTACTAAATGGGGAGATTGGGTGTAGTACTAAACAGGGTGATTGGATGTAGTACCAAACAGGGTAATTGAATGTAGTACTAAACAGGATGATTGGGTGTCGTACTAAACAGGGTGATTGGGTGTAGTACTAAACAGGGAGATTGGGTGTCGTACTAAATGGGGAGATTAGGTGTAGTACTAAACAGGGTAATTGGATGTAGTACTAAACAGGATGATTGGGTGTCGTACTAAACAGAGTGATTGCTGTAGTACTAAACAGGGTGATTGGGTGTAGTACTAAACAGGGAGATTGGGTGTAGTACTAAATGGGGAGATTAGGTGTAGTTCTAAACAGGGTAATTAGGTGTAGTACTAAACAGGGAGAGTGAGTGTAGTACTAAATGGGAAGATTAGGTGTAGTACTAAACAGGGTAATTAGGTATAGTACTAAACAGGGTGATTGGGTGTAGTACTAAACAGGGAGATTGGGTGTAGTACTAAACAGGGTGATTGGGTGTAGTACTAAACAGGGTGATTTGGTATACTACGAAACAGGGTGACTGGGTGTAGTACTAAACAGGGAGATTGGGTATACTACGAAACAGGGTGACTGGGTGTAGTACTAAACAGGGAGATTGGGTGTCGTACTAAACAGGGTGATTGGGTGTCGTACTAAACAGGGTGATTGGCTGTAGTACTAAAGAGGGAGATTGGGTGTAGTACTAAACAGGGCGATTGGGTGTAGTACTAAACAGAGCGATTGGGTGTAGTACTAAACATGATGATTGGATGTAGTACTATACAGGGTGATTGGGTGTAGTACTAAACAGGGAGATTGGGTGTAGTACTAAACATGGTGATTGGGTGTAGTACTATACAGGGTGATTGGGTGTAGTACTAAATGGGGAGATTGGGTGTAGTACTAAACAGGGAGATTGGGTGTAGTACTAAACATGGTGATTGGGTGTAGTACTATACAGGGTGATTGGGTGTAGTATTAAACAGGGTGATTGGGTGTAGTACTAAACAGGGTGATTGGGTGTAGTACTAAAGAGGGAGATTGGGTGTCATACTAAACAGGGTGATTGGGTATAGTATTAAACAGGGTGATTGGGTGTAGTACTAAACAGGGTGATTGGGTGTCGTACTAAACAGGGAGATTGCGTGTAGTACTAAACAGGGAGATTAGGTGTAGTACTAAACATGGTGATTGGGTGTAGTACTATACAGGGTGATTGGGTGTGGTACTAAACAGGGAGATTGAGTGTAGTACTAAATGGGAAGATTAGGTGTAGTACTGAACAGGGTAATTAGGTATAGTACTAAACAGGGTGATTGGATGTAGTACTAAACATGGTGATTGGGTGTAGTACTATACAGGGTGATTGGGTGTAGTACTAAATGGGGAGATTGGGTGTAGTACTAAACAGGGAGATTGGGTGTAGTACTAAACATGGTGATTGGGTGTAGTACTATACAGGGTGATTGGGTGTAGTACTAAATGGGGAGATTGGGTGTAGTACTAAACAGGGTGATTAGGTGTAGTATTAAACAGGGTGATTGGGTGTAGTACTAAACAGTGTGATTGGGTGTAGTACTAAACAGGGAGATTGGGTGTAGTACTAAACAGGGTGATTGGTTGCAGTGCTAAACACGGAGATTGGGTTCAGTACTAATCAGGGAGATTGGGTGTAGTATTAAACAGGGTGATTGGGTGTAGTACTAAACAGGGAGATTGGGTGTAGTACTATCCAGGGTGATTGGGTGTAGTACTAAACAGGGAGATTGGGTGTAGTACTAAACATGGTGATTGGGTGTAGTACTATACAGGGTGATTGGGTGTAGTACTAAACAGGGAGATTGAGTGTAGTACTAAATGGGAAGATTAGGTGTAGTACTAAACAGGGTAATTAGGTATAGTACTAAACAGGGTGATTGGATGTAGTACTAAACAGGGTAATTGGATGTAGTACTAAACATGGTGATTGGGTGTAGTACTATACAGGGTGATTGGGTGTAGTACTAAATGGGGAGATTGGGTGTAGTACTAAACAGGGAGATTGGGTGTAGAACTAAACATGGTGATTGGGTGTAGTACTATACAGGGTGATTGGTTGTAGTACTAAATGGGGAGATTGGGTGTAGTACTAAACAGGGTGATTAGGTGTAGTATTAAACAGGGTAATTGGGTGTAGTACTAAACAGGGTGATTGGGTGTAGTACTAAACAGTGTGATTGGGTGTAGTACTAAACAGGGAGATTGGGTGTAGTACTAAACAGGGTGATTGGTTGCAGTGCTAAACACGGAGATTGGGTTCAGTACTAATCAGGGAGATTGGGTGTAGTATTAAACAGGGTGATTGGGTGTAGTACTAAACAGGGAGATTGGGTGTAGTACTATCCAGGGTGATTGGGTGTAGTACTAAACAGGGTGATTGGGTGTCGTACTAAACAGGGAGATTGGGTGTAGTATTAAACAGGCAGATTGGGTGTAGTATTAAATAGGGTGATTGGGTGTGGTACTAAACAGGGTGATTCGGTGTAGTACTAAACAGGGTGATTCGGTGTAGTACTAAACAGGGTGATTGTGTATCGCACTAAACAGGGAGATTGGGTGTAGTACTATACAGGGTGATTGGGTGTAGTACTAAACAGGGAGATTGGGTGTAGTACTAAACATGGTGATTGGGTGTAGTACTATACAGGGTGATTGGGTGGGTACTAAACAGGGAGATTGAGTGTAGTACTAAATGGGAATATTAGGTGTAGTACTAAACAGGGTAATTAGGTATGGTACTAAACAGGGTGATTGGATGTAGTACTAAACAGGGTAATTGGATGTAGTACTAAACAGGGTGATTGGTTGTCGTACTAAACAGGGAGATTGGGTGTAGTACTAAACAGGGAGATTGGGTGTAGTACTAAACAGGGTGATTAGGTACACTACGAAACAGGGTGACTGGGTGTAGTACTAAACAGGGAGATTGGGTATGCTACGAAACAGGGTGACTGGGTGTAGTACTAAACAGGGAGATTGAGTGTAGTACTAAACAGGGTGATTGGGTGTAGTACTAAACAGGGTGATTGGATGTAGTACTAAACATGGTGATTGGGTGTCGTACTATACAGGGTGATTGGGTGTAGTACTAAACAGGGAGATTGGGTGTAGTGCTAAAAAGGGTCATTCGGTGTAGTACTAAACAGGGAGATTGGTTGTAGTACTAAACAGGGTGATTGTGTACAGCACTAAACAGGGAGATTGGGTGTAGTATTAAACAGGGTGATTGGTTGTAGTACTAAACAGGGTGATTGGGTGTAGTACTAAACAGGGAGATTGGGTGTAGTACTAAACAGGGAGATTGGGTGTAGTACTAAACAGAGTGATTGGGTGTAGTACTAAACAGGGTGATTGTGTATAGTACTAAACAGGGAGATTGGTTGTAGTATTAAACAGGGTGATTGGGTGTAGTACTAAACAGGGTGATTGGGTGTAGTACTAAAGAGGGAGATTGGGTGTCATACTAAACAGGGTGATTGGATATCGTATTAAACAGGGTGATTGGGTGTAGTACTAAACAGGGTGATTGGGTGTCGTACTAAACAGGGAGATTGCGTGTAGTACTAAACAGGGAGATTAGGTGTAGTACTAAACATGGTGATTGGGTGTAGTACTATACAGGGTGATTGGGTGTGGTACTAAACAGGGAGATTGAGTGTAGTACTAAATGGGAAGATTAGGTGTAGTACTGAACAGGGTAATTAGGTATAGTACTAAACAGGGTGATTGGATGTAGTACTAAACAGGGTAATTGGATGTAGTACTAAACAGGGTGATTGGTTGTCGTACTATACAGGGAGATTGGGTGTAGTACTAAACAGGGAGATTGGGTGTAGTACTAAACAGGGTGATTAGGTATACTACGAAACAGGGTGACTGGGTGTCGTACTAAACAGGGAGATTGGGTGTAGTACTAAACAGGATGATTGGGTGTAGTACTAAACAGGGTGATTGGATGTAGTACTAAAGAGGGAGATTGGGTGTAGTACTAAACAGGGCGATTGGGTGTAGTACTAAACATGGTGATTGGGTGTCGTACTATACAGGGTGATTGGGTGCAGTACTAAACAGGGAGATTGGGTGTAGTACTAAACATGATGATTAGGTGTAGTACTAAACAGAGTGATTGGGTGTCGTACTAAACAGGGAGATTGGGTGTAGTATTAAACAGGCAGATTGGGTGTAGTATTAAATAGGATGATTGGATGTAGTACTAAACAGGGTAATTGAATGTAGTACTAAACAGGGTGATTGGGTGTAGTACTAAACAGGGTGATTGGATGTAGTACTAAAGAGGGAGATTGGGTGTAGTACTAAACAGGGCGATTGGGTGTAGTACTAAACATGGTGATTGGGTGTCGTACTATACAGGGTGATTGGGTGCAGTACTAAACAGGGAGATTGGGTGTAGTACTAAACATGATGATTAGGTGTAGTACTAAACAGAGTGATTGGGTGTCGTACTAAACAGGGAGATTGGGTGTAGTATTAAACAGGCAGATTGGGTGTAGTATTAAATAGGATGATTGGATGTAGTACTAAACAGGGTAATTGAATGTAGTACTAAACAGGGTGATTGGGTGTAGTACTAAACAGGGTGATTGGGTATAGTACTAAAGAGGGAGATTGGGTGTCATACTAAACAGGGTGATTGGGTATAGTATTAAACAGGGTGATTGGGTGTAGTACTAAACAGGGTGATTGGGTGTCATACTAAACAGGGAGATTGGGTGTAGTACTAAACAGGGAGATTGGGTGTGGTACTAAACAGAGTGATTGGATATAGTACTAAGTGGGGAGTTTGTGTGTAGTACTAAACAGGGTGATTGGATATAGTACTAAGCGGGGAGTTTGTGTGTAGTACTAAACAGGGTGATTGAATGTAGTACTAAACTGGGTAATTGGGTGTATTACTAAACAGGGAGATTGAGTGTAGTACTAAATGGGAAGATTAGGTGTAGTACTAAACAGGGTAATTAGGTATAGTACTAAACCGGGTGATTGGATGTAGTACTAAACAGGGTAATTGGATGTAGTACTAAACAGGGTGATTGGTTGTCGTACTAAACAGGGAGATTGGGTGTAGTACTAAACAGGGTGATTCGGTGTCGTACTAAACAGGGAGATTGCGTGTAGTACTAAACAGGGAGATTGGGTGTAGTAGTAAATATGGTGATTGAGTGTAGTACTAAATGGGAAGATTTGGTGTAGTACTAAACAGGGTAATTAGGTATAGTACTAAACAGGGAGATTGGTTGTAGTACTAAACAGGGAGATTGGGTGTAGTACTAAACAGGGTGATTAGGTATACTACGAAACAGGGTGACTGGGTGTAGTACTAAACAGGGAGATTGGGTATGCTACGAAACAGGGTGACTGGGTGTGGTACTAAACAGGGAGATTGGTTGTAGTACTAAACAGGTTGATTGGGTGTAGTACTAAACAGGGTGATTGGATGTAGTACTAAACATGGTGATTGGGTGTTGTACTATACAGGGTGATTGGGTGTCATACTAAACAGGGTGATTGGGTGTAGTACTGAACACGGTGATTGGGTGTTGTACTAAACAGGGAGATTGGGTGTAGTACTAAACAGTGTGATTGGGTGTAGTACTAAACAGGGAGATTGGGTGTAGTACTAAACAGGGTGATTGGTTGCAGTACTAAACACGGAGATTGGGTGTAGTACTAAACAGGGTGATTGGGTGTAGTATTAAACAGGGTGATTGGGTGTTGTACTAAACAGGGAGATTGGGTGTAGTACTAAACAGGGAGATTGGGTGTAGTACTAAACAGAGTGATTGGATATAGTACTAAGCGGGGAGTTTGTGTGTAGTACTAAACAGGGTGATTGGATGTAGTACTAAACTGGGTAATTGGGTGTATTACTAAACAGGGAGATTGAGTGTAGTACTAAATGGGAAGATTAGGTGTAGTACTAAACAGGGTAATTAGGTATAGTACTAAACCGGGTGATTGGATGTAGTACTAAACAGGGTAATTGGATGTAGTACTAAACAGGGTGATTGGTTGTCGTACTAAACAGGGAGATTGGGTGTAGTACTAAACAGGGAGATTGGGTGTAGTACTAAACAGGGTGATTAGGTATACTACGAAACAGGGTGACTGGGTGTAGTACTAAACAGGGAGATTGGGTGTAGTATTAAACAGGCAGATTGGGTGTAGTATTAAATAGGATGATTGGATGTAGTACTAAACAGGGTAATTGAATGTAGTACTAAACAGGGTGATTGGGTGTAGTACTAAACAGGGTGATTGGATGTAGTACTAAAGAGGGAGATTGGGTGTAGTACTAAACAGGGCGATTGGGTGTAGTACTAAACATGGTGATTGGGTGTCGTACTATACAGGGTGATTGGGTGCAGTACTAAACAGGGAGATTGGGTGTAGTACTAAACATGATGATTAGGTGTAGTACTAAACAGAGTGATTGGGTGTCGTACTAAACAGGGAGATTGGGTGTAGTATTAAACAGGCAGATTGGGTGTAGTATTAAATAGGATGATTGGATGTAGTACTAAACAGGGTAATTGAATGTAGTACTAAACAGGGTGATTGGGTGTAGTACTAAACAGGGTGATTGGGTATAGTACTAAAGAGGGAGATTGGGTGTCATACTAAACAGGGTGATTGGGTATAGTATTAAACAGGGTGATTGGGTGTAGTACTAAACAGGGTGATTGGGTGTCATACTAAACAGGGAGATTGGGTGTAGTACTAAACAGGGAGATTGGGTGTGGTACTAAACAGAGTGATTGGATATAGTACTAAGTGGGGAGTTTGTGTGTAGTACTAAACAGGGTGATTGGATATAGTACTAAGCGGGGAGTTTGTGTGTAGTACTAAACAGGGTGATTGAATGTAGTACTAAACTGGGTAATTGGGTGTATTACTAAACAGGGAGATTGAGTGTAGTACTAAATGGGAAGATTAGGTGTAGTACTAAACAGGGTAATTAGGTATAGTACTAAACCGGGTGATTGGATGTAGTACTAAACAGGGTAATTGGATGTAGTACTAAACAGGGTGATTGGTTGTCGTACTAAACAGGGAGATTGGGTGTAGTACTAAACAGGGTGATTCGGTGTCGTACTAAACAGGGAGATTGCGTGTAGTACTAAACAGGGAGATTGGGTGTAGTAGTAAATATGGTGATTGAGTGTAGTACTAAATGGGAAGATTTGGTGTAGTACTAAACAGGGTAATTAGGTATAGTACTAAACAGGGAGATTGGTTGTAGTACTAAACAGGGAGATTGGGTGTAGTACTAAACAGGGTGATTAGGTATACTACGAAACAGGGTGACTGGGTGTAGTACTAAACAGGGAGATTGGGTATGCTACGAAACAGGGTGACTGGGTGTGGTACTAAACAGGGAGATTGGTTGTAGTACTAAACAGGTTGATTGGGTGTAGTACTAAACAGGGTGATTGGATGTAGTACTAAACATGGTGATTGGGTGTTGTACTATACAGGGTGATTGGGTGTCATACTAAACAGGGTGATTGGGTGTAGTACTGAACACGGTGATTGGGTGTTGTACTAAACAGGGAGATTGGGTGTAGTACTAAACAGTGTGATTGGGTGTAGTACTAAACAGGGAGATTGGGTGTAGTACTAAACAGGGTGATTGGTTGCAGTACTAAACACGGAGATTGGGTGTAGTACTAAACAGGGTGATTGGGTGTAGTATTAAACAGGGTGATTGGGTGTTGTACTAAACAGGGAGATTGGGTGTAGTACTAAACAGGGAGATTGGGTGTAGTACTAAACAGAGTGATTGGATATAGTACTAAGCGGGGAGTTTGTGTGTAGTACTAAACAGGGTGATTGGATGTAGTACTAAACTGGGTAATTGGGTGTATTACTAAACAGGGAGATTGAGTGTAGTACTAAATGGGAAGATTAGGTGTAGTACTAAACAGGGTAATTAGGTATAGTACTAAACCGGGTGATTGGATGTAGTACTAAACAGGGTAATTGGATGTAGTACTAAACAGGGTGATTGGTTGTCGTACTAAACAGGGAGATTGGGTGTAGTACTAAACAGGGAGATTGGGTGTAGTACTAAACAGGGTGATTAGGTATACTACGAAACAGGGTGACTGGGTGTAGTACTAAACAGGGAGATTGGGTATACTACGAAACAGGGTGACTGGGTGTAGTACTAAACAGGGAGATTGGGTGTAGTACTAAACAGGGTGATTGGGTGTAGTACTAAACAGGGCGATTGGGTGTAGTACTAAACAGGGTGATTGGGTGTAGTACTAAACAGGGCGATTGGGTGTAGTACTAAACATGGTGATTGGGTGTCGTACTAAACAGAGTGATTGGGTGTCGTACTAAACAGGGAGATTGGGTGTAGTATTAAACAGGCAGATTGGGTGTAGTATTAAATAGGGTGATTGGATGTAGTACTAAACAGGGTAATTGAATGTAGTACTAAACAGGGAGATTGGGTGTAGTGCTAAAACGGTTCATTGGGTGTAGTACTAAACAGGGAGATTGGTTGTCGTACGAAACAGGGTGATTGTGTATAGCACTAGACAGGGAGATTGGGTGTAGTATTAAACAGAGTGATTGGGTGTAGTATTAAACATGCAGATTGGGTGTAGTATTAAATAGGGTGATTGGGTGTGGTACTAAACAGGGTGATTCGGTGTAGTACTAAACAGGGTGATTGGGTGTAGTGCTAAAATGGGTCATTGGGTGTAGTACTAAACAGGGAAATTGGTTGTAGTACTAAACAGGGTGATTGTGCATAGCAGTAAACAGGGAGATTGGGTGTAGTACTATACAGGGTGATTGGGTGTAGTACTAAATAGGGAGATTGGGTGTAGTACTAAACATGGTGATTGGGTGTAGTACTATACAGGGTGATTGGGTGTAGTACTAAACAGGGAGATTGAATGTAGTACTAAATGGGAAGATTAGGTGTAGTACTAAACAGGGTAATTAGGTATACTACTAAACAGGATGATTGGATGTAGTACTAAACAGGGTAATTGGATGTAGTACTAAACAGGGGATTGGTTGTCGTGTTAAACAGGGAGATTGGGTGTCGTACTAAACAGGGTGATTGGGTGTAGTACTAAACAGGGTGATTGGATGTAGTACTAAAGAGGGAGATTGGGTGTAGTACTAAACAGGGCGATTGGGTGTAGTACTAAACATGATGATTGGGTGTCGTACTATGCAGGGTGATTGGGTGTAGTACTAAACAGGGAGATTGGGTGTAGCACTAAACATGATGATTGGGTGTCATACTATGCAGGGTGATTGGGTGTAGTACTAAACAGGGAGATTGGGTGTAGCACTAAACATGATGATTGGGTGTAGTACTAAACAGGGTGATTGGGTGTCGTACTAAACAGGGTAATTGGGTGTCGTACTAAACAGGGTGATTGGGTGTAGTACTAAACATGATGATTGGGTGTCGTACTATGCAGGGTGATTGGGTGTAGTACTAAACAGGGAGATTGGGTGTAGCACTAAACATGATGATTGGGTGTCATACTATGCAGGGTGATTGGGTGTAGTACTAAACAGGGAGATTGGGTGTAGCACTAAACATGATGATTGGGTGTAGTACTAAACAGGGTGATTGGGTGTCGTACTAAACAGGGTAATTGGGTGTCGTACTAAACAGGGTGATTGGGTGTAGTATTAAACAGGCAGACTGGGTGTAGTATTAAATAGGGTGATTGGATGTAGTACTAAACAGGGTAATTGAATGTAGTACTAAACAGGGTGATTGGGTGTAGTACTAAACAGGGAGATTGGGTGTAGTACTAAACAGGGAGATTGGTTGTAGTACTAAACAGGATGATTGTGTATAGCACTAAACAGGGAGATTGTGTGTAGTATTAAACAGGGTGATTGGTTGTAGTACTAAACAGGGTGATTGGGTGTAGTACTAAACAGGGAGATTGGGTGTAGTACTAAACAGGGTGATTGGATGTAGTACTAAAGAGGGAGATTGGGTGTAGTACTAAACAGGGCGATTGGGTGTAGTACTAAACATGATGATTGGGTGTCGTACTATGCAGGGTGATTGGGTGTAGTACTAAACAGGGAGATTGGGTGTAGCACTAAACATGATGATTGGGTGTCGTACTATGCAGGGTGATTGGGTGTAGTACTAAACAGGGAGATTGGGTGTAGCACTAAACATGATGATTGGGTGTAGTACTAAACAGGGTGATTGGGTGTAGTACTAAACAGGGAGATTGGGTGTCGTACTAAACAGGGTGATTGGTTGTAGTACTGAACAGGGTGATTGGGTGTAGTACGAAACAGGGTGATTGTGTATAGCACTAAACAGGGAGATTGGGTGTAGTATTAAACAGGGTGATTGGGTGTAGTACTAAACAGGGTGATTGGGTGTCGTACTAAACAGGGAGATTGGGTGTAGTATTAAACAGGCAGATTGGCTGTAGTATTAAATAGGGTGATTGGGTGTGGTACTAAACAGGGTGATTCGGTGTAGTACTAAACAGGGTGATTGGGTGTTGTGCTAAAAAGGGTCATTGGGTGTAGTACTAAACAGGGAGATTGGTTGTAGTACTAAACAGGGTGATTGTGTATAGCACTAAACAGGGAGATTGTGTGTAGTATTAAACAGGGTGATTGGTTGTAGTACTAAACAGGGTGATTGGGTGTAGTACTAAACAGGGAGATTGGGTGTAGTACTAAACAGGGAGATTGGGTGTAGTATTAAACAGGGTGATTTGGTGTTGTACTAAACAGGGAGATTGGTTGTCGTACTAAACAGGGTGATTGGGTGTAGTAAGAAACAGGGAGATTGGGTGTAGTACTAAACAGGGTGATTGTGTATAGCACTAAACAGGGAGATTGTGTGTAGTATTAAACAGGGTGATTGGTTGTAGTACTAAACAGGGTGATTGGGTGTAGTACTAAACAGGGAGATTGGGTGTAGTATTAAACAGGGTGATTTGGTGTTGTACTAAACAGGGAGATTGGTTGTCGTACTAAACAGGGTGATTGGGTGTAGTAAGAAACAGGGAGATTGGGTGTAGTACTAAACAGGGTGATTGGATGTAGTACTAAAGAGGGATATTGGGTGTAGTACTAAACAGGGCGATTGGGTGTAGTACTAAACAGGGAGATTGGGTGTAGTACTAAACAGGGTGATTGGTTGCAGTGCTAAACACGGAGATTGGGTTCAGTACTAATCAGGGAGATTGGGTGTAGTATTAAACAGGGTGATTGGGTGTAGTACTAAACAGGGAGATTGGGTGTAGTACTATACAGGGTGATTGGGTGTAGTACTAAACAGGGTGATTGGATGTAGTACCAAAGAGGGAGATTGGGTGTAGTACTAAACAGGGCGATTGGGTGTAGTACTAAACATGGAGATTGGATGTCGTACTATACAGGGTGATTGGGTGTAGTACTAAACAGGGAGATTGGGTGTAGTACTAAACATGATGATTGGGTGTAGTACTAAACAGAGTGATTGGGTGTCGTACTAAACAGGGTGATTGGGTATAGTACTAAAGATTGTGATTGGTTGTAGTACTAAACAGGGTGATTGGGTGTAGTACTAAACAGGGAGATTGGGTGTAGTACTAAACAGGGAGATTGGGTGTAGTACTAAACAGAGTGATTGGTTGTAGTACTAAACAGGGAGATTGGGTGTAGTACTAAACATGATGATTGGGTGTAGTACTATACAGGCTGATTGGGTGTAGTACTAAACAGAGAGATTGGGTGTAGTACTAAATGGGGAGATTAGTTGTAGTACTAAACAGGGTAATTGGATGTAGTACTAAACAGGAAGATTGGGTGTCGTAATAAACGGAGTGATTGGTGTAGTACTAAACATGATGATTGGGTGTAGTACTATACAGGGTGATTGGGTGTAGTACTAAACAGAGAGATTGGGTGTAGTACTAAATGGGGAGATTAGGTGTAGTTCTAAACAGGGTAATTAGGTGTAGTACTAAACCGGGTGATTGGATGTAGTCCTAAACGGGGTGATTGGTTGTAGTACTAAACAGGGTGATTGGTTGTAGTACTAAACAGCGTGATTGGGTGTTGTACTAAACAGGGTGATTGGGTGTAGTACTAAACAGGGAGATTAGGTGTCGTACTAAACGGTTAGATTAGGTGTAGTAGTAAATAGTGTAATTAGGTGTAGTACTAAACAGGGTGATTGGATGTTGTACTAAACGGGGTGATTGGGTGTAGTACTAAACAGGCTGATTGGGTGTAGTACTAAACAACGTGATTGGGCATAGTTCTAAACAGGGAGATTGGTTGTAGTACTACACAGGGAGATTGGGTGTCGTACTTAACAGGGTAATTGTGTGTCGTACTAAAAAGGATGATTGGGTGTAACACCAAACAGGGTGATTCGGTGTAATACTAAACAGGTTGATTGGGTATAGTACTAAACATGGTGATTGGGTGTAGTATTGAACAGTGTGATTGGGTGTAGTACTAAACAGGGTGATTCGGTGTGGTACTAAACAGGGAGATTGGGTGTGGTACTAAACATGGTGATTGGGTGTAGTACTAAACAGGGTGATTGGATATAGTACTAAGCAGGGAGATTGGTTGTAGTACTGAACAGGGAGATTGGGTTCAGTACTAAACAGGGTAATTGGGTGTAGTACTAAACAGGGAGATTGGGTGCAGTACTAAAAAGGGTAATTGGGTGTAGTACTAAACAGGGTGATTGGGGTGTAGTACTAAATAGGGTAATTGGGCATTGTACTAAACAGGGTGATTGTGTGTAGTACTAAAGAGGGAGATTGGGTGTAGTACTAAACAGGGTGATTGGGTGTAGTACTAAACTGAGAGATTGGGTGTAGTATTAAACAGGGTGATTGTGTGTAATATTAAACAGGGTGATTCGGTATGGTACTAAACAGGGAGATTGGATGTAGTACTAAACATGGTGATTGGGTGTAGTACTAAACAGGGTGATTGGGTGTAGTACTAAACGGGGAGATTAGGTGTAGTACTAAACAGAGTGATTGGGTAAATGACTAAAGAGGGAGATTGGGTGTAGTACTAAACATGGTGATTGGGTGTAGTACTAAACAGGGTGATTGGGTGTAGTACTAAACAGGGAGATTAGGTGTCGTACTAAACGGGGAGATTAGGTGTAGTACTAAACAGGGTGATTGGATGTTGTACTAAACGGGGTGATTGGGTATAGTACTAAACAGGGTGATTGCGTGTAGTACTAAACAGGGTGATTGGGTGTAGTACTAAACAGCGTGATTGGGCGTATTACTAAACAGGTTGATTCGGTGTAGTACGAATGAGGGTGATTGGGTATAGTACTAAACATGGTGATCGGGTGTAGTATTAAACAGTGTGATTGGGTGTAGTACAAAATAGGGTGATTCGGTGTTGTACTAAACAGGGAGATTGGGTATAGTACTAAACATGGTGATTAGGTGTAGTACTAAACAGGGTGATTGGATGTAGTACTAAGCAGGGAGACTGGGTGTAGTACTAAACAGGGAGATTAGGTGTAGTACTAAACAGGGTGATTGGATGTTGTACTAAACGGGGTGATTGGGTATAGTACTAAACAGGGTGATTGCGTGTAGTACTAAACAGGGTGATTGGGTGTAGTACTAAACAGCGTGATTGGGCGTATTACTAAACAGGTTGATTCGGTGTAGTACGAATGAGGGTGATTGGGTATAGTACTAAACATGGTGATTTGGTGTACTATTAAACATTGTGATTGGGTGTAGTACAAAATAGGGTGATTCGGTGTTGTACTAAACAGGGAGATTGGGTATAGTACTAAACATGGTGATTAGGTGTAGTACTAAACAGGGTGATTGGATGTAGTACTAAGCAGGGAGACTGGGTGTAGTACTAAACAGGGAGATTGGGTGCAGTACTAAACAGGGTAATTGTGTGTAGTACTAAACAGGGTGATTGGGGTGTAGTACTAAATATGGTAATTGGGCATAGTACTAAACGGGGTGATTGGGTGTAGTACTAAACTGGGAGATTGGGTGTAGTACTAAACAGGGTGATTGGTTGTCGTACTAAAGAGGGAGATTGGGTGTAGGACTAAACAGAGAGATTTGGTGCAGTACTAAACATGGTGATTGGGTGTCATACTAAACCGGGTGATTGGGTATAGTACTAAACAGGGAGATTGGATGTAGTACTAAACAATGTGATTGGGTGTAGTACTAAACAGGGTAATTGGGTGTAGTACTAAACAGGGAGATTGGGTGCAGTACTAAACAAGGTAATTGGGTGTCGTACTAAACAGGGTGATTGGGGTGTAGTACTAAATAGGGTAATTGGGCATTGTACTAAACAGGGTGATTGTGTGTAGTACTAAAGAGGGAGATTGGGTGTAGTACTAAACAGGGTGCTTGGGTGTAGTACTAAACTGAGAGATTGGGTGTAGTATTAAACAGGGTAATTGTGTGTAATATTAAACAGGGTGATTGGGTGTAGTACTAAACAGTGTGATTGGGTATAGTACTAAACAGGGAGATTGGTTGTAGTATTAAACAGGGTGATTGGGTGTCGTACTAAACAGGGTGATTGGGTGTAGTACTAAAACGGATGATTGGATGTAGGACCAAACAGGGTGATTCACTGTAGTACTAAACAGGGTGATTGGGTGTAGTACTAAACAGTGTGATTGGGTATAGTACTAAACAGGGAGATTGGTTGTCGTATTAAACAGTGTGATTGTGTGTCATACTAAACAGGGTGATTCGGTATGGTACTAAACAGGGAGATTGGATGTAGTACTAAACATGGTGATTGGGTGTAATACTAAACAGGGTGATTGGGTGTAGTACTAAACGGGGAGATTAGGTGTAGTACTAAACAGAGTGATTGGGTAAATGACTAAAGAGGGAGATTGGGTGTAGTACTAAACATGGTGATTGGGTGTAGTACTAAACAGGGTGATTGGGTGTAGTACTAAACAGGGAGATTAGGTGTCGTACTAAACGGGGAGATTAGGTGTAGTACTAAACAGGGTGATTGGATGTTGTACTAAACGGGGTGATTGGGTATAGTACTAAACAGGGTGATTGCGTGTAGTACTAAACAGGGTGATTGGGTGTAGTACTAAACAGCGTGATTGGGCGTATTACTAAACAGGTTGATTCGGTGTAGTACGAATGAGGGTGATTGGGTATAGTACTAAACATGGTGATCGGGTGTAGTATTAAACAGTGTGATTGGGTGTAGTACAAAATAGGGTGATTCGGTGTTGTACTAAACAGGGAGATTGGGTATAGTACTAAACATGGTGATTAGGTGTAGTACTAAACAGGGTGATTGGATGTAGTACTAAGCAGGGAGACTGGGTGTAGTACTAAACAGGGAGATTGGGTGCAGTACTAAACAGGGTAATTGTGTGTAGTACTAAACAGGGTGATTGGGGTGTAGTACTAAACTGGGAGATTAGGTGTAGTACTAAACAGCGTGATTGGATGTAGTACTAAGCAGGGAGACTGGGTGTAGTACTAAACAGGGTGATTGGATGTTGTACTAAACGGGGTGATTGGGTATAGTACTAAACAGGGTGATTGCGTGTAGTACTAAACAGGGTGATTGGGTGTAGTACTAAACAGCGTGATTGGGCGTATTACTAAACAGGTTGATTCGGTGTAGTACGAATGAGGGTGATTGGGTATAGTACTAAACATGGTGATCGGGTGTAGTATTAAACAGTGTGATTGGGTGTAGTACAAAATAGGGTGATTCGGTGTTGTACTAAACAGGGAGATTGGGTATAGTACTAAACATAGTGATTAGTTGTAGTACTAAACAGGGTGATTGGATGTAGTACTAAGCAGGGAGACTGGGTGTAGTACTAAACAGGGAGACTGGGTGTAGTACTAAATATGGTAATTGGGCATAGTACTAAACGGGGTGATTGGGTGTAGTACTAAACTGGGAGATTGGGTGTACTACTAAACAGGGTGATTGGTTGTCGTACTAAAGAGGGAGATTGGGTGTAGGACTAAACAGAGAGATTTGGTGCAGTACTAAACATGGTGATTGGGTGTCGTACTAAACCGGGTGATTGGGTATAGTACTAAACAGGGAGATTGGATGTAGTACTAAACAATGTGATTGGGTGTAGTACTAAACAGGGTGATTGGACATAGTACTACGCAGGGAGTTTGTGTGTAGTACTAAACAGGGTGATTGGATGTAGTACTAAACTGGGTAATTGGGTGTAGTGCTAAACAGGGTGATTGGGGTGTAGTACTAAAAATGTTAATTGGGCATAGTACTAAACATGGCAATTGGGTGTCGTACGAAACAGGGAGATTGGGTGTAGTACTAAACTGGGAGATTGGGTGTAGTACTAAACAGGGAGATTGTGTGTAGTAATAAACAGGGTGCTTGGGTGTAGTACTAAACAGGGAGATTGGGTGTAGTACTAAACAGGGAGATTGGGTGTAGTACTAAACAGGGTGATTGTGTGTTGTACTAAACAGGGAGATTGGGTGTAGTAATAAACAGGGAGATTAGGTGTAGTACTAAACAGGGAGATTGGGTGTAGTAATGAGCAGGGAGATTGGGTGTAGTACTAAACAGGGAGATTGGGTGTAGTACTAAACAGGGAGATTGGGTGTGGTAATAAACGGGGTGAATGGGTGTACTACTAAACATTGTGATTGGGAGTAGTACTAAACGGGGTGATTGGGTGCAGTACTAAACAGGGAGATTGAAGGTAAATCTGAGTCAGAGCAGTGAGTGGCATTCAAGGGGGAGATTCAAGGGGTGCAGAGTAAACATTTTCCCACAAAGAAAGTGGGTGGGACTGCCAAATCTCGAGCCCCCTGGATGACAAGGAGCATTCAGGGTAAGATAAGGTAAAAAAGGGAAGCTTATGTCAGACACCGAGATCTCAATACTGCAGAAAGCCTGGAGGAGTTTAGAAAGTGCAGGGGTGAAATTAAAAAGGAAATTAGGAAAGCAAAGAGAGGGCATGAAAAAATATCAGCAAGTAAAATCAAGGAAAACCCAAAAATGTTTTATAAATACATTAAGAGCAGGAGGATAACTAAGGAAAGAGTAGGGCCTATTAGAGACCAAAAAGATAAACTGTGTGTGGAGGCGGAAGATGTGGGCTCTTAATAAATACTTTGCATCTGTCTTCACAAAGGAGAGGGGTGATACAGGGATTGTAGTTAAGGAGGAGGAGTGTGAAATATTGGATAGGATAAACTCAGTGAGAGAGGAAGTATTAAGGGGATTAGCATCTTTGAAAGTAGATAAATCACCAGGGCCGGATGAAATGTTTCCCAGGCTATTAAAAGAAGCAAGGGAGGAAATAGCGCAGGCTCTGACCATCATTTTCCAATCCTCACTGGATACAGGCATGGTGCTGGAGGATTGGAGGACTGCTAACGTTGTACTGTTGTTTAAAAAGGGAGCGAGGGATAGACCGAGTAATTACAGGCCAGTCAATCTAACCTCGGTGGTGGGCAAATTATTGGAATCAATCCTGAGGGACAGGATAAACACTCACTTAGAAAGGCACGGAGTAATCAAGGACAGTCAGCATGGATTTGTTAAGGGAAGGTCGTGTCTGACTAACTTGATTTAATTTTTTTAGGAGGTAACAAGGAGGGTCGATGAGGGTAGTGCATTTGATGTTGTCTACATGGATGTTAGCAAAGCTTTTGGACAAGGTCCCACATGGCAGACTGGTCAAAAAAGTACAAGCCCATGGGATCCAAGGGAAAGTTGGATCCAAAATTGGTTCAGTGTCAGGAAGCAAAGGGTAATGGTTGACGGGTGTTTTTGTGACTGGAAGGATGTTTCCAATGGGATTCCACAAGGCTCGGTACTAGGTCTCTTGCTTTTTCTGATATATATTAATGATTTGGACTTGAATGTGGGGGGAATGATTAAGAAGAGGGCAGTTGATACAAAAATTGGTTGTGTGGTTGATAGTGAGGAGGAAAGCTGTAGACTGCAGGAAGATATCAATGGACTGGTCAGATGGGCAGAAAAGTGGCAAAAAGAATTCAATCCAGAGAAGTGTGAGGTAATGCATTTGGGGAGGGCAAACAAGGCAAGGGAGTACACAATAAATGGGAGGATACTGAGAGGTGTAGAGGAAGTGGGGACCTTGGAGTGCATGTCCACAGATCCCTGAAGGTAGCAGGAAAGGTAGATAAGGTGGTTAAGAAGGCATATGGAATACTTTCCTTTATTAGCTGAGGCAAAGACTATAAGAGCAGGGAGGTTATGCTGGAACTGTATAAAACACTAGTTAGGCCACAGCTTGAGTACTGCGTACAGTTCTGGTCATCACATTACAGGAAGGATGTGATTGCACTAGAGAGGGTACAGAGGAGATTTACGAGGATGTTGCCAGGGCTGGAGAATTTTTAGCTATGAGGTGAGATTGAACAGGCTGGGGTTGTTTTCCTTGGAACAGAGGAAGCTGAGGGGTGATTTGATTGAGGTGTATAAAATTATGAGGTGCCGAGATAGAGTGGATAGGAAGGACATATTTCCTTAGCAGAGAGGTCAATAACCAGGGGGCATAGATTTAAAATGATTGGTAGAAGGATTAGGGGGGAGCTGAGGAGAAATTTTTTCACCCAGAGGGTGGTGGGGGTCTGGAACTCACTGCCTGAGAGGATGGTAGAGGCAGAAACCCTCAACTCATTTAAAAAGTACCTGGATGTGCACCTGAAGAGCCGTAACCTACAGGGCCACGGACCAAGTGCTGGAAAGTGGGATTAGGCTGGGTGGCTCATTTTCGGCCGGCACGGACACGATGGGCTGAATGGCCTCCTTCTGTGCTGTAAATGTCTATGATTCTATCTATGATAAAAAGGGTGATTGGGTGTAGTACTAAACATGGTGATTGGAACATAGGAACAGGAGTAGGCCATTCAGCCCCTCGAGCCCGCTCCGCCATTTGATAAGATCATGGCTGATCTGTGATCTAACTCCATATACCTGCCTTTGGCCCATATCCCTTAATACCTTTGGTTGCCAAAAAGCTATCTATCTCACATTTAAATTTAGCAATTGAGCTCATATCAATTGCCGTTTGCGGAAGAGAGTTCCAAACTTCTACCACCCTTTGTGTGTAGAAATGTTTTCTAATCTCGCTCCTGAAAGGTCTGCCTCTAATTTTTAGACTGTGCCCCCTACTCCTAGAATCCCCAACCAACGGAAATAGTTTCTCTCTATCCACCCTATCTGTTCCCCTTAATAGCTTATAAACTTCGATCAAATCACCCCTTAACCTTCGAAACTCCAGAGAATACAACCCCAATTGTGCAATCTTTCCTCGTAACTTAACCCTTGAAGTCCGGGTATCATTCTAGTAAACCTACGCTGCACTCCCTCGAAGGCCAATATGTCCTTCCGAAGGTGCGGTGCCCAGAACTGCTCACAGTATTCCAGGTGCGGTCTAACCAGGGTTTTGTATAGCTGCAGCATAACTTCTGCCCCCTTGTACTCTAGTCCTCTAGATATAAAGGCCAGTATTCCATTAGCCTTCTTGATTATTTTCTGCACCTGTTCATGACACTTCAATGATCTATGTACCTGAACCCCTAAGTCCCTTTGGACATCCACAGTTTTTAACTTTTTACCATTTAGAAAGTACCCTGTTCTATCCTTTTTTGATCCAAAGTGGATGACCTCACATTTGTCTACATTGAATTCCATTTGCCACAGTTTTGCCCATTCACCTAATCTATCAATATCCCTTTGTAATTTTATGTTTTCAACTACACTGCTTACAATGCCACCAATCTTTGTGTCATCGGCAAACTTAGATATGAGACTTTCTATGCCTTCATCTAAGTCGTTAATAAATATTGTGAATAATTGAGGCCCCATGACAGATCCCTGCGGGACTCCACTAGTCACATCCTCCCAATGTGAGTACCTTCCCATTATCCCTACTCTCTGTCGCCTTTCGCTCAGCCAACTTCCTAACCAAGTCCGTACTTTTCCCTTGATCCCATGGGCTTCTATCTTAGCTAACAGTGTCTTATGTGGGACCTTATCAAATGCCTTCTGGAAGTCCATATAAATAACATCCATTGACATTCCCCTGTCCATTACTTTAGTCACCTCTTCAAAGAATTCAATCAGGTTTGTCAGGCACGACCTACCTTTCACAAATCCATGCTGGCTCTCTCTGATTAACTGAAAATTATCGAGGTGTTCAGTCACCCTATCCTTAATTATAGACTCCAGCATTTTCCCCACAACTGATGTTAGGCTAACTGGTCTATAATTCCCTGGTTTCCCTCTCTCTCCTTTCTTAAAAAGCGGAGTGACGTGCAATTTTCCAATCCAGAGGGACAGTTCCTGAATCTAGAGAACTTTGAAAGATTATAGTTAGGGCATCTGCAATGTGCTCATCTACTTCCTTTAAAACCCTGGGATGGAAACCATCTGGTCCTGGGGATTAGTCACTCATAGGTATAGTTTGGGTTCTACCAGGACTACTTGGCACCAGATCTCATTACATCCTTGGTCCAAACATGAACACAAGAGCTGAATACCCTTGGACCGAATGTGGCACCAAGGAGCCTGGTTAAAACTGGTCAGTGGGAATCAGGTGGAAAACTCTCCAGTGGCTGGAGTCATACCGAGCACAAAGGAAGATGGTAGTGGTTGTTGGAGGCCAATCATCTCAGCCCCAGGACATTGCTGCAGGAGTTCCTCAGGGCAGTGTCCTCGGCCCAACCATCTTCAGCTGCTTCATCAATGACCTTCCCTCCATCATAAGGTCAGAAATGGGGATGTTCGCTGATGATTGCACAGTGTTCAGTTCCATTCGCAATTCCTCAGATAGTATCATAGCAGCATAGCAGGAGGCCATTCGGTCCATCGTGCCTTTGCTGGCACTTTAAAAGAGCTATCCAATTACTCCCATTCCCCTGCTCTTTCCCCCACAGCCCTGTAAATTTTTTCCCTTCAATTGTTTATCCAATTCTCTTTTGAAAGTTATTATTGAATCTGCTTCCGCCACCGGGCAGTGCATTCCAGATCATCATAACTCGCTGCGTAAAAAAATGTTTCCTCATGTCGTCTCTGGCTCTTTTGCCGATCACCTTAAATCTGTGTCCTCTGAATAATGAAGCAGTCCGTGCCCGCATGCAGCAAGACCTGGGCAACATCCAGGCTTGGGCTGATAAGTGGCAAGTAACATTCGCGCCAGACAAGTGCCAGGCAATGACCATCTCCAACAAGAGAGTCTAACCACCTCCCCTTGACATTCAACGGCATTACCATCGCCGAATCCCCCACCATCAACATCCTGGGGTTCACCATTGACCAGAAACTTAACTGGACCAACCACATAAATACTGTGGCTACAAGAGCAGGTCAGAGGCTGGGTATTCTGCAGCGAGTGACTCACCTCCTGACTCCCCAAAGCCTTTCCACCATCTACAAGGCACAAGTCAGGAGTGTGATGGAATACTCTCCACTTGCCTGGATGAGTGCAGCTCCAACAACACTCAAGAAGCTCGATACCATCCAAGATAAAGCAGCCCGCTTGATTGGCACCCTATCCACCACCCTAAACATTAATTCCCTTCACCACCGGTGCACCGTGGCTGCAGTGTGTACCATCCACAGGATGCACTGTAGCAACTCGCCAAGGCTCCTTCGACAGCACCTCCCAAACCCACGACCTCTACCACCTCGAAGGACAAGGGCAGCAGGCACATGGAAACAACACCACCTGCACGTTCCCCTCCAAGTCGACATGGCTCCGGTCCCTGGTCACCAGTCAGTGAGTCCTGCTGGACGATAGATATCTGTGGACGTCTGGTGTGAGTGCGATGCCCTCTGAGATTGAATATGCTGCGGAGACTCATTGTTTGGGCTCACAGATGATGAACAACTGTATCGGTAAGTTACAGGGTGAGAGGAGGGGAACGTTGGTGATACAATACCCAGAGTGTAGCAGGGCAGAAGAGAGCAGCAGAATGGAGACAAACTCATTGGTATTTTATTAAGATCGAATATTCAATGTTAAACAATCATACAGATGGGCCCTAGATCCAGGTATAAATAAATAGTATTTACACAGTCATTGTAAATTAATTCACAGTAAGATCAAAAACAATCTACAAAAATGTTTCTTATTATTGGAATCGACTGTTGAGCTATTTACAAATCTGATTCAGTGACCACATCTAAATATTGGCATCTCAATTCACAGTTTCAATCTTTATTAACTACATGGAGACAAGAGTGAGCTCATACTGTCAGTCAGGGTGACAACTGCTTGCAAAAGTCAAACATTATTTTGGAAAGAAATTGTCTGTTCTCCAACTCATCCATCAATGTCCCATCAAACACTCCCAGGGCAGGTACAGCAGGGGTTAGATACAGAGTAAAGCTCCCTCTACACTGTCCCATCAAACACTCCCAGGGCAGGTACAGCAGGGGTTAGATACAGAGTAAAGCTCCCTCTACACTGTCCCATCAAACACTCCCAGGGCAGGTACAGCACGGGTTAGATACAGAGTAAAGCTCCCTCTACACTGTCCCATCAAACACTCCCAGGGCAGGTACAGCACGGGTTAGATACAGAGTAAAGCTCCCTCTACACTGTCCCATCATGATTCTCTCATGTTAGTTTGAACGCCCGATTGGCCTGGGCTGCTGCACCTGTATTGTTGAATTGATTCTGATTCCATGTAATTCAGTGTTTGGTTTATGAGCCCGTGTATTTTAATCAAGCCTCCAACCGACGCTCCATGAAGAGTGCTCCAGGCAGATGTGCTGCTGAATTAACCCAGGAACCTACATCCAATGAAGGATGGTATTTGACTGCTGCCACCTCATGGTCGCTGCTGATGCTGTTTGTGCTTTGAATCGCTGGTTAGAAGCCTGTTGTTATATCTCAACATTCCTCCCTTAACAGCTGGGTTGGTAAATGCATGACCCTGAGTGATCCCGAGTCTGCGGAGTGACACTGGGGCACTGTGATCGGCCTGGGAATGTTGTGTGTCAGTCGCTGCTCTCACTGCTGATAAGAGCGGGAATGTGGCTATCAGGCTGTAGGTGAGGGTTGGGTTTGGTTGGTATGTGTCTTATGTGACCCATTCCCAGAATGATTGACTCTCCCTGTCGAGGCCCAGTTATGAAGAACAGCCCTCCCTTGGATGAGCTACTGCAGGGAACTGGACTCCAGTGAGAGGCGGTGTCTCCAGGGAAGAAGGGAGAAAAGTAATCCCTCCAGTGATCACGCAGAGCTAGCCCAGTCACATCCTGAGGTTCAGGCCCAGTCACATCCTGAGGTTCAGGCCCAGTCACATCCTGAGGTTCAGGCCCAGTCACATCCTGAGGTTCAGGCCCAGTCACATCCTGAGGTTCAGGCCCAGTCACATCCTGAGGTTCAGGCCCAGTCACATCCTGAGGTTCAGGCCCTGTCATATCCTGAGGTTCAGACCCTGTCACATCCTGAGGTTCAGGCCCTGTCACATCCTGAGGTTCAGGCCCAGTCACATCCTGAGGTTCAGGCCCAGTCACATCCTGAGGTTCAGGCCCAGTCACATCCTGAGGTTCAGGCCCTGTCAAATCCTGAGGTTCAGGCCCAGTCACATCCTGAGGTTTAGGCCCAGTCACATCCTGAGGTTCAGGCCCAGTCACATCCTGAGGTTCTAACCCCAGTGACATCATAAGGTTCTATCCCAGTGACATCATAAGGTTCTACCCCAGTGACATCATGAATGGTGGATTATGGGATGGACTCAGAATTCATGATGTCACCACATGGCCTTATACACAATGTGGTGACTGCCAGGCCTACTGACCAGGGGCCCTGGTATGAAGAAAAGCCACAAAGAGGCGACTAAGAGACAGCAATAAGTATACAAGGATCTCCCTTTATTACATGCATAATACTGGGGAAATTCAACAGAATCCACGGACCTTTAAACAAGCAGAGTGATATATCCCCTACTGTCCTAACTCCTTTCAGGGTTCATTGTGTCACTACCAAAGGCCCATCAGTAGGAAATAATCTTGTCAATCACCAAAGATGTGCTTACACATGTTGTAAGCAGTTACAAATCTAAGAAGTTAAGTGCTTATTTAATTAGTTTGTCAAAAGTGAGATTTCTTTCAAAAAGCTTTTCAGAAATGTATCTTTTTTCTCTGTAAGGACCTGTGTAGATGTACTGACCAGTACCGGCCTACTGAAGTCCCGTCAGCTCTCGCAAGAGGTCGCAGGTTTTCTTATCCTTAACCTCAGACAGTTTCTTGATACGCTTCTCGCTGACAGTCCTGACGAAACTGTGGGGTTGAAGGACAGCCATTCCATTGTGGACATCACCCATTACGATGAGAGGACCATCTTCTGTGGTCATGTTGGGGCAAGGGCAATTCCAGTCCATGTTCAAGAGAGTGATCTCCAGGACCTCACTGCCAAAGAACTGAAGACCCATCTTCTCATCCTTCAGGACCCTGTCCACAGTGAGCAGAGCTCGGCCAGTCTCCGACTCTTCGGTCAATTCCGTCATACGACCAACTATGACGTAGTCGCTCTTGCAATAACTGGTCACTATCTTGAAGCGAGGTTTGCAGACTTTGCATTGCTGGCTCCTGGGGTAGGGGCAGATCTCCTCGCAGGTCTCCCTGCTTTCAAAATTGTTTTCATTCCCACCACACCCTCCGTAGATGAAGGACTGGCATTGCTTCATCAGGCTGTTGTAGGCCCATCGTGGGTCCCACAGCTTGCAAGGGCCCTGCAAGGCTGGCAGGTTACAGATGTTGACTGGCTCATTCATGCAAGTTGACATGCAAGCCTCGTAGGTCTCAAAGTGGTTCATGTTCCTGTCACACCTGCCGTAGTCGAAGGTGAAGCAGTTGTTTTTCTTGGGGTCGTAGTACCACCTGATCTGTTGCTCTCCACAGCTTTCGCGGTCAGGCTGTTTTAAGCACTCCTTGGCTGGGACTTGAGTTGTGTTTGCAGAGCTCTGCCTCATCAGGTCTTCCCGTTTGATCACAGACAAGGGAAAGTTTGCCGTCAGAAAGCCCCCGGGATTCCGTGCAGTGCAGGTGTAGATCCCGGCGTCCTGGAGCTGAGCGTTGTAAATAACCAGCTGACCGATGTTGGTGACGACCACATTCCCATTGACGTGGTTGGGTCTCATGATGATGTTCTCCCTCCCGTCCAGCTGCTTCTCCCACGTGATCTCTGGCCGTGGTCTCCCACTCACGTCGCAGAGGAAGCTGACGGTGCCTCCGACGTACATGGATTGGTGGACGGGGTTGGAGAGCAGGGCTGGTGACACCATGTCTGGAGAGGTGGTCAGTGAGTCAGCTGTGGTGGGGTGGACAGTGGTCTCCAGTGGCAGGGGGCTTGTGTTTGGCCAAGTGAGATGATAGGTGCAGGTGGCCACAGTCAGTGTGATTCCCTTGGTGCAGGCCTCTGCGTCCATGTAGCACTTGTTGTAATAGGTCAGGCCATCGGAGGCACAGGTGAAATGTGGTTCCTTCTCACACCTGTCCTTGCATTTACACACGGGCTGCCCGTCCCATATATCACACTCCGAGCCCTGCTGGGTGCACATGAACCGGTCACAGGTGGCTCCTCTGGGCATCCCGACTGGTCCTTTCCTCCCTTTGATGGCCATGTATCTGGCCGCCACACAGCTCTTCAACCCACAGACATTAGGGCAACATTTCTCAAACGTTTCACAATCCTGAGAGAGAGAAAAGATCTTCAATAAAATACGATGCTTTCAACAACAAAAAACACTTGCATTTATATAGCGCCTTTACTGTAGTGAAACGTCCCAAGGGGCTTCACAGGAGCGATTATCAAACAAAATTCGACACCGAGCCACATCAGGAGATATTAGGACAGGTGAGCGTCCTGTGCTGCCCCATTATCTGGATGGTGCTGCTGGGGACATTAGTAGGAATGTGCCAGTCAGTTGTCGGGGGTGTTGGCAGCCCCCTCCTCACAGTTAGACTTTCGAACATCCCAACTCCTCACAAAACTTCTACTGAGCTGCATTGTTGAGGTAGGAAAAGAAATAAAGAGTTAAAAAAACCCTCGAGCTAATGGCAGGACAGGGACTGGGAGATGGTTCTGGTTCCCACAAGACCTGTACCTTTGCTGCCTGAGGAGTGGAGTCAGTTTCCTGCTCTCAGTCAGGACAGGCATTATCCAAACACAACTTTCCTTCTTTCAATAGAAACTGTCAGGTGACCTGATACCACCAGTTCTACGCCCCCTCTGAGGGTGTTATTTCCCAGTGCTATTCTGTGGGGATCTGGCTGGGTCGATTATCGATCGTGAGCTCAAGTGTGGGCTCAGCCAACACACCGAGTGCCGATAGCTGGCTCTCCCTCCCGGTAAAGACAGTCAAACTCTAACCAACCCTCAGAGCCCGGGTCATAGGGTGAAAATGATCATCGATGGCATCAGACCGATCTTAAACCCACCAGCTCCTGTACAATAACAAACACCCCATAACCCCCACCCCCATGCCGGCTAACGGTGGGGGGGTCAGGATAATACTGGGTGCAGGTTTCGTACACCAGCTACAACACTCACTGTAACTTATTGAATCTCACCGCTCATCAGGCAGAACAGAATCAGCTCACAGCAAACAGTGAGCAGAAAGGTCCTGCATTTCTATAGCACCTTTCACAACCTCAATGAAGTACTTTTGAAGTGTAGTCACTGTTGTAATGTAGGAAACGTGGCAGCCAATTTGAGCACAGCAAGATCCCACAAACAGCGATGTGATAATGACCAGATCATCTGTTTTTTTAGTGATGTTGGTTGAGGGATAAACATTGGCCAGGACACCAGTTCTTCTTCAAATAGTGGCCGTGGGATCTTTTACATCCACCCGAGAGGGCAGACGGGGCCTCGGTTTAACGTCTCATCCGAAAGACGGCACCTCTGACAGTGCGGCGCTCCCTCAGCACTGCACAGGGAGTGTCAGCCTGGATTTTGTGTTCAAGTCTCTGGAGCGGGACTCGAACCCACGACCCTCTGACTCAGAGGCGAGAGTGACACCCACTCAGCCCCGGCTGACACCTGAGCAGAGGAGATCCTCCTGAAAATCTCTCCCACCTACATGATGCAAATCCATTTATCCCCCAGCATTCACACGTGACACCCACAAACTCTCTTCACCCACGCACAACAGCACTTCCTACACATCTGTACATTTTGTACCCCAATTCCACCCCCTCCCCCCAGACTCTCGCTGGGGTACAGACTTGCCCGACTGACCATTCAACCATAGGGAGCATCACATCTGAGTCCAATCCTCCCCCCCCGTGACACACCTTCCAACAAGAGCAGGAACCCGAGCTGATGTTTCTCCCTAACTTGGGGGAACAACTGAGGCCCCAGTCGGAGCTCTGACTGCTGTCACCCCATCCCCCAAACTCAGCACCATGTTGTGGGGGGGGGGGGGCTGTAGTCTGGTCCCTTCCTGCTCCGTCTGGCTGAGTCAGACACTGAGCTTTTCCATTTACACTCACCCACCGAGCCTGCGTGTAGTTCTCATAATCTGTGAGCTTTTAAGTTTTTACATAATTTTTCTTTCCATCGTTCTGGCTGTGATTGTTTTCATATCTTTGCCTCTTCCCCTGGTGAACGGTGGGAGGATTCTCAGGCTGATTAACCTGAGAATTAATCATCTTTAATCATCGTTAATCAGTAACCATCTTTATACCAGTCCATAGTGGGATTAGTCCTATCCGGGAGAGGGTTTGTGGGCTCCCAAACCCGTACAATGAGGGGGGGCACCCAAACCCACTGGACACGAGAATCCCGCTGGATATCAACCCAGAATTCAGAGCTGGAGCTCCGGTCTCCGCTCCCCGGGACCGTCTGGAGCTCCGGTCTCCGCTCCCCGGGACCGTCTGGAGCTCCGGTCTCCGCTCCCCGGGACCGTCTGGAGCTCCGGTCTCCGCTCCCCGGGACCGTCTGGAGCTCCGGTCTCCGCTCCCCGGGACCGTCTGGAGCTCCGGTCTCCGCTCCCCGGGACTGTCTGGAGTGAGGGATCAAACCCTGCACCTTCTGACTCGGAGATGGGAATGTTACCCCGGAGCTAAAGGCTCGCTCCTTGCATTTTGGTTGTTGGCAGTTGTTGCAATTTGTTTTTCTCTGTCTCCTCCAAGTTTTCCGCTGCTAGTTGGCAGCAGCAACGCAGTAACTGGTGCGCCCCGCGCTGACCGGCGCGCCCCGCGCTGACCGGCGCGCCCCGCGCTGACCGGCGCGCCCCGCGCTGACCGGCGCGCCCCGCGCTGACCGGCGCGCCCCGCTCTAGAACTGGTACAAAGGTCACAAGGAGAAAATAAGGAGGACTGGAGATAAAAATGACACCAGCTCCTGAATGGGTCACAATCCTGACGCGCACGGGCTCAGTCTCATATTACGGGGGAGGTGCTGGGGGTCCTCGTTCATTCTTAACCAAAAGTAGAAATCGTTCAACAGAATGAAAGACAGGATAAAGGGGAGAGGCAGAGCGTAAGGGACAGAAAGTATTTTTAAAAAGAACATTTGCAGAATCTTAAATAGAACGAAACGCACTGAGGGGGACAAAATAACGTTTATCATTCTCCCAGAATCCTGTTCATCCCAAAATATCCAGGGAATTTTCTCCTGAAATGTAGAAGGGAAGGTAATGAAAAGTTGGGAAGGGACCAAGCTTTGTGAATCAGACGATGGCGCTGAGGGATCTGAGACCTGAAAGAAATATTCCCAAAATTTAAGAGATTCGCCTCTCCCTTTAGACGCAAACTCCAAGTGGAATCTGACAGCTGGGAAATTGTCTTGAACCCAAATGTGATTGTTTAGAATAAATTTGCTCTCTTAAAAAACAAGTCTCGTTCTGTGTCTAATGCTGTGCCCCCGGTACGAGCCCATCGCCCATACAGCAGCTCTGTTTATCTCACACATTTCAAAATATAATCCTTCACAGTTTGGGGATAAAGGAAGGTATATTGAAGTGGAGTGTTACCTGGTCTGCCTCACACTCCCGGGAGCAGGTACTCTGTGCGTCCACCCACAGACTGGGGCTCATCTCGTTAGGGCAGATTCCAGCGTGAGAGTATTTGATCCGAGAGACTGCCACATTTTCCACGGGTATCGGAAGAAGCAGAGTGAGGACACTCAGTCCCAGTGAGATCCAAGTCCTCCCAGACAACAGCATCACGGATAGTGTATAAATCAGGATCAATAGTCTGAAGAGAATTTTCTATCTCTCATTAATTGCCTCTCTCTCTTTCTCGGTCAATATCTCTCTCTTTCTCGGTCAATATCTCGTTCTCTTTCACTATCTCTTTCTCTCTTTGTCACTATATCTCACTTTGACTGTCACTATTTGTCTCTCTTTGTCACTATCTCTCTTTCTCTGTCACTATCTGTCTATCTGTCACTATCTGTCTCTCTCTCTATCACTATCTCTCTCTCTCTCTCTTTCTCTGACTATCTGTCAGTCTCTCTCTCTTTGTCACTATCTGTCTCTTTTTCTTTGTCACTATCTGTCTCTCTCTCTCTTTCTCTGTCACTATCTGTCTCTCTCTTTCTCTGTCACTATTTGTCTCTCTCTTTCTCTGTCACTATCTGTCTCTCTCTCTCTCTTTCTCTGTCACTATCTGTCTCTCTCTCTTTCTCTGTCACTATCTGTCTCTCTCTTTCTCTGTCACTATCTTTCTCTCTCACTTTCTCGGTCACTATCTGTCTCTCTCTCTCTCTCTTTCTCTGTCACTATCTGTCTCTCTCTCTCACTTTCTCTGTCACTATCTGTCTCTCTCTCTCACTTTCTCTGTCACTATCTGTCTCTCTCTCTCTCTTTCTCTGTCACTATCTGTCTCTCTTTCTCTGTCACTATCTGTCTCTCTCTCTCTCTCTTTCTCTGTCACTATCTGCGCTCTGAGGCTGCCCTCAGTCTGAGTACACAGGATTATTCAGTTTTAGCTCCTCGTGATTTTTGCAGAAAAGCCAATAGTTAATGAGATTCCCTATTTCCCTCGCCTCTATTTATACGCTGCCCTCTGGAGAATCTGTCTGGAAGAAGTTTGACATTCTGACTGACCGACCCACTCCCAGCGTCCCAGTGACAGTAACAAATTGGTGCCTGCGAAAGTTGGAAATAGTTGAAAGAGTTTGATTGCGTCTCTGTGCAAAGCTGTGGGATCGGGGCGGGGGCAGGAGGGGGAGGGGGAGGTGGTTTTACACCCCTCCCGTTTACTGACTACAACCCTCCTTACAGAGCAGGGAAACCCCCACGGCCCCAACGAGTAATAACAGGTCAATGTGAAGAGGAAGCTGAACTCCACGGGACACCTTCCTCCCAATAATATTCACAAATACACGCTCCTTCGAAGATTATTAAACAAACTCCATCTTTGTCTGACCCAGGGAAGAGTTTTCCCAATGAATCCCAGAGCTAGGAACACAAACCGGGATTGTAAAGGGGAATAGCAGATCCCACATTAACCCAGGAAGACTCGTTATCTCATTAACATTCCGCGATCAGCAATTACTCAGATTTACAAACTTCAGTTTTCCAGAATTCTGCACTTGTCATTCCCAATTATTTGTCCCAGTTTCCAGGATTATTATTCCTGGTTATTTGTCCCAGTTTCCAGGATTATTATTCCTGGTTATTTGTCCCAGTTTCCAGGATCATTATTCCCAGTTATTTGTCCCAGTTTCCAGGATTATTATTCCCGTTTATTTGTCCCAATTTCCAGGATCATTATTCCCAGTTATTTGTCCCAGTTTCGAGGAATATTATTCCCGTTTATTTGTCCCAATTTCCAGGATCATTATTCCCAGTTATTTGTCCAAGTTTCCAGGATTATTATTCCCAGTTATTTGTCCCAGTTTCCAGGATTATTATTCCTGTTTATTTGTCCCAATTTCCAGGATCATTATTCCCAGTTATTTGTCCAAGTTTCCAGGATTATTATTCCCAGTTATTTGTCCCAGTTTCCAGGATCATTATTCCCAGTTATTTGTCCAAGTTTCCAGGATCATTATTCCCAGTTATTTGTCCAAGTTTCCAGGATTATTATTCCTAGTTATTTGTCCAAGTTTCCAGGATTATTATTCCCAGTTATTTGTCCCAATTTCCAGGATCATTATTCCCAGTTATTTGTCCAAGTTTCCAGGATTATTATTCCCGTTTATTTGTCCCAATTTCCAGGATCATTATTCCCAGTTATTTGTCCCAGTTTCCAGGATCATTATTCCCAGTTATTTGTACAAGTTTCCAGGATCATTATTCCCAGTTATTTGTCCCAGTTTCCAGGATCATTATTCCCAGTTATTTGTCCCAGTTTCCAGGATCATTATTCCCAGTTATTTGTCCCAGTTTCCAGGATATTATTCCCAGTTATTTGTCCCAGATTCCAGGCTATTATTCCCAGTTATTTGTCCAAGTTTCCAGGATCATTATTCCCAGTTATTTGTCCCAGTTTCCAGGATCATTATTCCCAGTTATTTGTCCCAGTTTCCAGGATATTATTCCTGATCGGCTCTGGGTTTTTTTCTGAGTTTTCACTTTTTTTCAGTTTTACAAGTTTTTCTCGAGCTGCGAGAGTTGTTTTGCCGAACGCTCCTGATTATTTCACATGTTTCCACAGTTAGTTTTCCCAGGATTTCCTGCATTCCCATGGATAGTTTTTTCACGTGTCTTTGATTATTCTTTTATAGGTTTACACAATTATATTTTTCTGGGATTTCGCAGATGCTGTCTCTCACTGGGATACAGTCCCACAGACACTGACTCTCACTGGGATACAGTCCCACAGACACTGACTCTCACTGGGGGACAGTCCCACAGGCACTGACTCTCACCGGGGTACAGTTCCACAGACACTGACTCTCACTGGGGTACAGTCCCACAGACACTGACTCTCACTGGAGTACAGTTCCACAGGCACTGACTCTCACTGGGGTACAGTCCCACAGACACTGACTCTCACTGGGGTACAGCCCCACAGACACTGACTCTCACTGGGGTACAGTCCCACAGACACTGACTCTCACTGGGGTGCAGTTCCACAGACACTGACTCTCACTGGAGTACAGTTCCACAGACACTGACTCTCACTGGGGTACAGTCCCACAGACACTGACTCTCACTGGGGTACAGTCCCACAGACACTGACTCTCACTGGGGTACTGTTCCACAGACACTGACTCTCACTGGAGTACAGTTCCACAGACACTGACTCTCACTGGGGTACAGTCCCACAGACACTGACTCTCACTGGGGTACAGTCCCACAGACACTGACTCTCACTGGGATACAGTCCCACAGACACTGACTCTCACTGGGGTACAGTTTCACAGGCACTGACTCTCACTGGGGTACAGTCCCACAGACACTGACTCTCACTGGGATACAGTCCCACAGACACTGACTCTCACTGGGGTACAGTCCCACAGACACTGACTCTCACTGGGGTACTGTTCCACAGACACTGACTCTCACTGGAGTACAGTTCCACAGACACTGACTCTCACTGGGATACAGTCCCACACACACTGACTCTCACTGGGGTACAGTCCCACAGACACTGACTCTCACTGGGATACAGTCCCACAGACACTGACTCTCACTGGGGTACAGTCCCACAGACACTGACTCTCACTGGGGTACAGTCCCACAGACACTGACTCTCACTGGGGTACAGTTTCACAGACACTGACTCTCACTGGAGTACAGTTCCACAGACACTGACTCTCACTGGGGTACAGTTTCACAGACACTGACTCTCACTGGGGTACAGTCCCACAGACACTGACTCTCACTGGGGTACAGTTTCACAGACACTGACTCTCACTGGGGTACAGTCCCACAGACACTGATTCTCACTGGGGTACAGTCCCACAGACACTGACTCTCACTGGGGGACAGTTCCACAGACACTGACTCTCACTGGGGTACAGTTCCACAGACACTGACTCTCAGTGGAGTACAGTCCCACAGGCACTGACTCTCACTGGGGTACAGTCCCACAGACACTGACTCTCACTGGGATACAGTCCCACAGACACTGACTCTCACTGGGGTACAGTCCCACAGACACTGACTCTCACTGGGGTACAGTTTCACAGACACTGACTCTCACTGGGGTACAGTTTCACAGACACTGACTCTCACTGGAGTACAGTTCCACAGGCACTGACTCTCACTGGGGTACAGTCCCACAGACACTGATTCTCACTGGGGTACAGTCCCACAGACACTGACTCTCACTGGGGGACAGTTCCACAGACACTGACTCTCACTGGGGTACAGTTCCACAGACACTGACTCTCAGTGGAGTACAGTTCCACAGGCACTGACTCTCACTGGGGTACAGTTCCACAGGCACTGACTCTCCCTGGGGTACAGTCCCACAGACACTGACTCTCACTGGGGTACAGTTCCACAGACACTGACTCTCACTGGGGTACAGTTCCACAGGCATTGACTGTGCTCTTGCCCCTCACCTGAGGGGCCAATGTCCGTGTGTGACACTGTGGGCTGGAGTTTTCCTCACATTTGCTGACCGTTTTGTGGTGTATTGAAGCAGGTCGAGAGACTTTGTGCGGGGACTCAGTCCCCAAAACTCTGCCCATTTTATAATTTGTTGTATTTTCCAGCAGAATTGACTCCAGATGTCAGATGCACTGAGTTTGATTTGTTCTTGGGGCCCCCCCTTTTATCTCCACCTTACAAATATGCTCTGAGGTGTTCTTCTTTATATGTTGAGTGTTATAGACATGTAAGTGGTAATTAGTGATCTCTCTGGGTCTCTCTAAGGTTCTTTGGGTCTTTACGAGATTCTATGAACCTTCCTGAGCCTCTCTCGACTCTGCTTGCTCAGTTCCAGTTGGCGATGTCAGTGGTCAGTGTTCTGCGCTTGTTATTAATCATCTCCTCTCTCCCGAGCACGGGTCCAGGTAATGCTGGGATTCCTGGTTTGTGTGGTGCAGGGAGGACGTGCAGTGTCTGACCAGCTCTGTGGGGCAGTGGCATTGATCCAACCCTGAGATTTCATGCCCAAATCCATGATTTTTGCTTGTTCATTGGGGGGAAGGGGGAGGGGTGGGTGCCACAGTCGGGGGGGTGGTCCAGTGTGGCTTGGGTGGTCCTGATCATATTCCACAGCTGATTAAGTGTGGTGTCTGTTTCTCTTTTTCTCTCTCTCTCTTTATGTCTCGCTCTGTCCATTTCTCTCTCTATCTCCTTGTCTCTCTCTATCTGTCGCTGCTTTTATCACTATCTCCATCTATCTATGTCTCTTTCTCTGACTCTGTCTCTCTCTCTTTTTTTCTCTTTCCCTGTCTCGGTCTCTCTCTGTCTCTCTCTCTCTCTTTTTCTCTCTTTCTCTGTCTCTCTGTCTCTGTCTTTCTCTCTCTCTCTTTCTCTCTCTCTCTCTGTCTCTCTGTCGCTCTCTCTCTCTCTCTCCCCCAGTTTGTCTAGGCCGTTCGCTATGATTTTGCTTCAGATATTGAGGCCTCATCTTTCTCCCGCCATATTGCGAAGCCTGTATTTATTCCTCCGGCGGTTCCCATGGTTTCATTGGGGGACAGTAGGCCTTGTTTGGTTCCACCCTGGCAAGGCCTCGGTCACACTGGGGCCGAGTTTCCCCCCCTGGTCTCCCAGTGCCCCCGACTCTCGGTCTGAGCTCCCGCTCACTGCGGCTCTGGGAGCTGATTCCGGTCTGGCCCTGATTAGCCCCGACACATTGATCCTTCTACACTGCGAGAGGCTCCCACTTCCTGCTGGCTGCTTGCCTTCCTTTTACAGGTGCCCTGTGATCTCTCCTCGGCTCGACTGGAACCTGAGACCCCACATTCCCAGCTCGGCGACCAGCGAGGCCTGAGACAAGGCCTGTCACAGAGTGAATTACAAACCGGCCCAGGCACCCTGGGGTTAGGGGGCCCTCGGCAGGCCCAACACATTCAACGCTGCCTTTGTCTGCCTCCAGACCTTGGCTCTGACCGAAACCTAAAATGGTGACTCTCTCAGGGAGGCCTGGACAGTTGGAAATGTTCTGTGAATATTGAATGTGGAAATAATAGCCCTGTGTCTCGCTCTGTGGATTTCCTGCAGATTTAGCTCTCGCTGTGTGTGAATTATGTAACCAATAACTACCGTTACACACCATAATTATACTGGCGCTTTCTGGATCCTTTTAAAGCAGAGGTTAAACCATCCAGAAAACCTTTTCGTAGAATCTTACAAACAGAAGGAGGCCCTTCAGCCCATCGTACCTGTGCCGGCTCTTTGAAAGAGCTGTCCAATCAATCCTACTCCCCTGCTCTTTTCTCCCAATTCTCTTTTGAAAGTTATTATTGAATCTGCTTCCACCGCCCTTTCAGGCAGCGCATTCCAGATCAGAACAACTCGCTGCATAAAAAAATTCTCATCTCCCCTCTGGCTCTTTTGCCAATTACCTTAAATCCGTGTCCTCTGGTTACCGACCCTCCGCCACTGGAAACAGTTTCTCCTTATTTACTCTATCAAAACCCTTCATGATTTTGAACACCTCGATCAAATCTCCCCTTAACCTTCTCTGCTCTAAGGAGAACAATCCCAGCTTCTCCAGTCTCTCCACGTAACTGAAGTCCCTCATGCCTGGTACCATTCTAGTAAATCTCCTCTGCACCCTCTCCAAGCCTTAATATCCTTCCTAAAGTGCGGTGCCCAGAATTGAACACAATACTCCAGCTGAGGCCTGACTAGTGTTTATAAAGGTTTATCATAACTTCCTTGCTTTTGTACTCTATGCCTCTATTAATAAAGCCCAGGATCCCTAAAGCCTTTTTAACAGCCTTCTCTACTTGTCCTGAAACAGATGATCTGGTCATTATCACATTGCTGTTTGTGGGATCTTGCTGTGCGAATTGGCTGCTGTGTTTCCTACATTACAACAGTGACTACACTTCAAAATTACTTCATTGGCTGTAAAGCTCTTTGGGACGTCCTGAGCTCCCCTCCCTGCCCCGGCACCATCTCTGCCGTTGCTGCCTCATTTTGTTCACTATTCCCACCGTTACTGAATCAGCTTCTGAACTTGTCCTTATTCTGGTTCCAGTTTGTTGCTGCACACACTTCAGCTTTCGAAGATCCTGTTCTAGTTCTGAGTGAGAGTTTAACCTTGAAACTCTGATATTTCTGCATTGCTCAATACAACCCAGATAAAAATACAACACCATAAACAAGCCGTTCGGCCCAACCAGTCCGTGTTGGCATTTACCCCCCACACGAGCAAACAGTTCTCATGGTGTTTACCCGACTTGTTCCCCACTGTCGCCTCATTCCTCAAAGTCATCGGGTTTAGAACGAGCGGCAGATTCGCTATCGCCCGTTTCGCACTATTGCCTATTTCGCACTTTCACCCGTCTCGCACTTTCACCTGTCTCGCACTTTCGCACTATCGCCCGTTTCACACTTTCGCCCGTTTCGCACTATTGCCCGTTTCACACTTTTGCACTATGGCCCATTTCACACTTTTGCACTATGGCCCATTTCACACTTTCGCACTATCGCCCGTTTCGCACTTTTGCACTATTGCCCGTTTCACACTTTTGCACTATCACCCATTTCGCATTTTTGCACTATCGCCTGTTTCGCACTATCGCCCGTTTTGCACGTCTTGCATTTTCGCCCGTTTCACACTATCGCCCGTTTCGCATTATCGCCCGTTTCACACTTTTGCACTATCGCCCATTTTGCACTTTTGCCCGTTTAGCACTTTCGCACTATCGCCCGTTTCGCACTATCGCCTGTTTCACACTTTCACCCGTTTTGCACTATCGCCCGTTTCGCACTATCGCCTGTTTTGCACGTTTTGCACTATCGCCCGCTTCACACTTTTGCACTATCGCCCGTTTCACATTTTCACACTATCGCCCGTTTCGCACTTTTGCACGATCGCCCGTTTCACATTTTCGCCCGTTTCACACTTTTGCCTGTTTTGCATTTTCGCCCGTTTCGCACTATCGCCCATTTTGCACTATCGCCCATTTTGCATTTTCGCCCGTTTAGCACTTTTGCCCATTTCGCATTATCGCCCGTTTCGCACTATCGCCTGTTTCACACTTTCGCCCGTTTTGCACTATCGCCCGTTTCGCACTGTCGCCTGTTTTGCACATTTTGCACTATCGTCCGTTTCACACTTTTGCACTATCGCCCGTTTCACACTTTTGCACTATCGCCCGTTTCACACTTTTGCATTATCGCCCGTTTTGCACTTTTGCCTGTTTAGCACTTTTGCACTATCGCCCGTTTCACATTTTCGCACTATCGCCCGTTTCGCACTTTCGCCCGTTTCGCATTTTCGCCCGTTTCACACTTTTGCCCGTTTTGCATTTTCGCCCGTTTAGCACTTTTGCACTATCGCCCGTTTCACATTTTCACACTATCGCCCGTTTCGCACTTTCGCCCGTTTCGCACTATCGCCCGTTTTGCACTATCGCCCATTTCGCACTTTTGCACTATCGCCCGTTTCGCACTTTTGCACTATCGCCCGTTTCGCACTTTCGCCCGTTTAGCACTTTCGCCCGTTTTGCATTTTCGCCCTTTTCGCACTATCGCCCGTTTCGCACTATCGCCCTTTGACCTATTTCACCCCATAGTTTGTGCCTCAACCATTAACCCTGGAAGTGAATTTCACAGCCTCACAACTCTCTGTGACGAGGTTTCTCCGCCCTCTGATCTAAATCTCTTACATTTAATCGATGGCCCCTCGTTCTTGACCCCTCAATTACTGGAAATGGTCTGATCCGATCTATCCCCCCCCATCTTTTTATAATTTTAGACACTTCTATCCTGTTGCCCTGTTTTAATCTGCGATGTTCCAATGAGAAAAGTCCCTCCCTCTCCCGGTGAGTCCCGAGAGTGTCTTTATACACCCACGATGTCTGGTAATGTGAAGAGTTTGGAACTCTTGTTACTGGATTTGTCTCGAGTCCTCTCGTGATCTTGACTGCAGAAAGTGCTGGAATAAACACCAAATCAAAGCCGAATTTCACCAGACTATCCCCATAACTCAGACCCCTTGCACTGGGGGGGGGATTTTAACCGGACCGGACGGGGGGCAGGGGGGGCACGGTTTAATTTCCCGCTCTGTCCCCGAGCCTGATTTTTCAGGCGTTTCAGCAGTTTGCCTGACCCGGGGTCCTGTACGTCAGCAGGACCCCCGACGCCTTCTTAACCAGGAGGTCAGTGAGAACTCCTGCAGCTGCCCGAGCGATGGAGAGGCCTGTGAAGCACCTTTAGAACTTCCCTTTTGCCCCTCCACGCCCCCATAAAGGGGGAGTGCAAGTCTCCCCCTCCCCGAACCCTCAACCCCTGAACTTATCCCGGGCCCACGTTGCCACCTCCGACCTCCGACCTTCTGTCGGGGAAGAGGGTCAGCAGTTGGCTCTCCTGCCTGGGAGTTAGAATTCCCACCTGCCTCTGGCCCCCTGAACGTCTCGATGGCCAGAACTGGACGCAGTTCTCAAGCTGCGGGTTTGTTCACAGTTCAGTCACAACTTCCTCTAAAGCAGAACAAGTTAAATGGGGTTTTAATCTTTCCAAACTGGATAAATGGCGAGAGAGAATCTATTTATTCCTCCGGTGGTTCCCATGGTTTCATTGGGGGACAGTAGGCCTTGTTTGGTTCCACCCTGGCAAGGCCTCGGTCACACTGGGGCCGAGTTTCCCCCCCTGGTCTCCCAGTGCCCCCGACTCTCGGTCTGAGCTCCCGCTCACTGCGGCTCTGGGAGCTGATTCCGGTCTGGCCCTGATTAGCCCCGACACATTGATCCTTCTACACTGCGAGAGGCTCCCACTTCCTGCTGGCTGCTTGCCTTCCTTTTACAGGTGCCCTGTGATCTCTCCTCGGCTCGACTGGAACCTGAGACCCCACATTCCCAGCTCGGCGACCAGCGAGGCCTGAGACAAGGCCTGTCACAGAGTGAATTACAAACCGGCCCAGGCACCCTGGGGTTAGGGGGCCCTCGGCAGGCCCAACACATTCAACGCTGCCTTTGTCTGCCTCCAGACCTTGGCTCTGACCGAAACCAAGAACAGAATTCATTTCTCGAGGGATGTTGCCTCCAATACCAGACACGAGGAGACGGGCAGTCATTGGAGTCTCTCTCTCCTCCATTTTCCACTCTGGGTAGGGGAGGGAGGGGAGAGGGGGGAGAAGTGGGAGAGGAGGGGGAGAAGAGGGAGGGGAAGGGGAGGGGGAGAGAGGAGAAGGGAGAGGAGGGGGTAGGGGGTGGGAGGAAAGAGAGGGAGGGGAGGGGGGAAAGTGGGCGAACGGAGGGGGAAAGAGGGAGAGAGGGGGGGGAGTGGGCGAGCGGAGGGGGAAAGAGGAGGGAGGGGGAGAAAGGGGTGAGGGGGAGGGGGGAAAGTGGGCGAGTGGAGGGGGAAAGAGGGAGGGGGAGAGAGGGGTGAGGGGGAGGGGGGAAAGTGGGCAAGTGGAGGGGGAGAGAGGGAGGGGGTGGGGAGGTGGGGGGAAAGTGGGTGAGTGGAGGGGGAGAGAGGGAGGGGGTGGGGAGGTGGGGGGAAAGTGGGTGAGTGGAGGGGGAGAGAGGGAGGGGGTGGGGAGGTGGGGGGAGGGAGGGGCGATCACTCCTCCAATGGTTACCTGTAGTTGGCAGTCCTCGTTCAGGCTGCTGGAGGCTTGGTGTTGGGCGCTAGGCCGCTCATTTACATATGGGCGGGGCCTAGTGCCACCAGGGATGTCAGAAAAGTAAAGTAAAATTAGAGCCGGGCCGTTCAGGGGTGAAATCAGGAATCATTTCTTCACACAAAGGGGAGTGGAAATCTGGAAAACTCTCCCCAGAAAAGGCTGTGGATTCTGGGGGTCAATTGGAGCTTTCAAGACTGAGATCGATAGATGTTTGTTGGGTGAGGGGATTGGGAGATATGGAGCGAAGGGGGGTAAATGGGGTTGAGGTAGAGATCGGTCCTGATCTAATTGAATGGCGGATCAGGCTCGAGGGGCTGAATGGCCTTCTCCTGTTCCCATGTTCTGCTGTTGAAGGTAGAGTGGGGATTAGGGTTAGGGTCCTGTCAGATCAATCGAGGTCTGGTGGGTGAAAGGGGCCCGCCTGCCTGTGTCTCAGTCTCCGCTCCTGTACGTGTTAATACAATTAGACAGAAGGGAAGAAAATTGGACAGAAATTAAAAATATAATGAACTGATTGGCAGGAGGGAAGCTGATCGATGAGCAGGGAGCAGGGATTGTGGTCAGGGTCCTGTGTGTGTGTTTGATCAGTGAGAGGGTTAAATGTGCAGCCACTAACCCTGAAATTACCTCAATTCTCCAATAGAACATCCTAATCTTTCTTCACAATAGAATATTTATTGCAGAGGGATGAAGTAATTATTGTGTGTAATCGTATTACTGTGTCTGCCTGCAGACACCAGCTCAGGAATAATCTGATTCCCAGGCTCCCGATACCAACAATAACCCTGTGTGAGCTTGCTCCAGCCCTGGTATGCGATTAGCACCAGTGAACGCCTGGCATCACACTCGGCAGTGCTGGCAGACTAGGCATGGGTGAAACAGTCAGTCCCTGAGGCCAGGTCCTGGTGGGGGGGCAGCCAGGGCATGAGGTAGCTTCTCGCCCATTGCCCATAGGGCAGGTGCCCACACCACAGACCTGGGGGAGAGCACAGACACGGGCCCAGCAGCCAGTCTCAGCCTCGGTGTTGGCTTTTGCTGTGCCCGCCACCAAGGCTCCTCTGACTGGCCCATTCCTGACTGGACAGGTCACAGGTCACAGGTCGCAGGTCACACTGCCCCAATCTGCAGCCTGCCCGAGGTCAGAGCCTGTTAATTTCAGCTGCTGAGCTTCACATTTTGCCTTTTCACTTCTGGGACTAAGTGGAGGGAAAATGAGGCAAGAAATAACAAATAAATGTCCCCATCTCAGATGTACTGACTCTCACTGGGGTACAGTTCCACAGGCACTGACCCTCACTGGGGGACAGTCCCACAGGCACTGACCCTCACTGGGGGACAGTCCCACAGGCACTGACCCTCACTGGGGGACAGTCCCACAGGCACTGACCCTCACTGGGGGACAGTCCCACAGGCACTGACCCTCACTGGGGGACAGTCCCACAGGCACTGACCCTCACTGGGGGACAGTCCCACAGGCACTGACCCTCACTGGGGGACAGTCCCACAGGCACTGACTCTCACTGGGGGACAGTCCCACAGGCACTGACTCTCACTGGGGGACAGTCCCACAGGCACTGACTCTCACTGGGGGACAGTCCCACAGGCACTGACTCTCACTGGGGGACAGTCCCACAGGCACTGACTCTCACTGGGGGACAGTCCCACAGGCACTGACTCTCACTGGGGGACAGTCCCACAGGCACTGACTCTCACTGGGGGACAGTCCCACAGGCACTGACTCTCACTGGGGGACAGTCCCACAGGCACTGACTCTCACTGGGGGACAGTCCCACAGGCACTGACTCTCACTGGGGGACAGTCCCACAGGCACTGACTCTCACTGGGGGACAGTCCCACAGGCACTGACTCTCACTGGGGGACAGTCCCACAGGCACTGACTCTCACTGGGGGACAGTCCCACAGGCACTGACTCTCACTGGGGGACAGTCCCACAGGCACTGACTCTCACTGGGGGACAGTCCCACAGACACTGACTCTCACTGGGGGACAGTTCAAAAGGGAATTTTACATATAGCTGAAAAGGAAAATTTGCAGGGCTACGGGGAAAGAGCAGGGCAATGGGACTAATTGAATCGTTCTTTCAAAGAGCCAGCACAGGCACAATGGGCCGAACGGCCTTCTGTGCTGTGGAATTCTATGATTCTATTAGGAGGGTGACTAAAAAACATGTTCAAAGAAGTGGGTCTTAAGGAGGGACTTAACGGACGAGAGAGGGGTGTAGAGGCGGAGAGTTTTAGGGAGGGAATGGACAATTTACAGATCAATCAGCTACAACATTGCAGAGTTTGCTGGAATGATGCAGGATATGGCCCCATGTCTAATGGGAATCGCCTATGTAAACCCGTCACACTGTAATTGCACAATTTGACCAATGAGTGGCTGCCCCACAAATTGCTCAAAAGGTTTCTGAAAATGTTATTTTAGCTGAAATTTGTTTTTTGATAATTTTCCTCAGTAATTCAATGTGAGGTGATACAGTTGGGAGGCAGAATAAGGAGAGGAAATATAAGAAATATGTACAAAACAATAAAACTGTAAAAGGAGTGGGGGAGCAGAGAGAGTTAGAGACTGTGCTACACAGATCTTTAAAGGACAAGTTATAAAACTGTGGGGGAAAAAAGTGTAAGGGACCTGAGGTTTTATAAACAGGTGTCTGGAGAACAAAAACGGAGGTAATGCAGAAACTGTCCAAATCATTGGATGGGTTGCTGTTGGAATATTGTGCCCAGTTTACTTTAGGAAAGAAAGAACTTGCATTTCTACAGCATCTTTCACGGCCTCAGGATGTCCCAAAGTGCTTTACAGCCATGAAGTACTTTTGAAGTGTAGTCACTGTTGTAATGTAGGAAACGCGGCAGCAAATTTGCGCACAGCAAGATCCCACAAACGGCACTGTGATAATGACCAGATAATCTGTTTCAGTGATGATTGAGGGATAAATATTGGCCCAGGGCACTGGGGAGAACCCCTTGCTCTTCTTCGAATAGTGGTCATGGGATCTTTTACATCCAGCTCAGAGGACAGACGGGGCCTCGGTTTAACGTCTCAACCAAAAGATGGCACCTCAGACAGTGCAGCACTCCCTCAGTGCTGACCCTCCGACAGTGCAGCGCTCCCTCGGTACTGACCCTCCGACAGTGCAGCGCTCCCTCGGTACTGACCCTCCGACAGTGCAGCGCTCCCTCGGTACTGACCCTCCGACAGTGCAGCGCTCCCTCGGTACTGCACTGAGAGTGTCAGCCCGGATTATGGGCTCAATTCTCTGGAAGGATGTTGAGGCCATGGAGAGAGTGCAGAAGTGATTCATGGAACCTGTACTGCAGAGAGAAACAGGACAGGAGAATATTAAGAGGAAGAAAACCCCAGTTGCCCAGTTTTAATCGTTTCTGGAGCGACAGACTGTAAATAACAGGTTAATAATCCACTCGCTGCACAAGCCCATCAGACAAGGGTGCTGATCACTCTGGGGAATGTTACAATAGGGAGATTGTTGTGTGTGAGTGAGAGGTGATGGTCTCGTGGGACCTACCTCACCGATCACATGCTTTCCTGTCCCGTGTAGCTGAGGTGCTCAGTCTGAGCAGAGATCGGGGGCAGGCTGGGGGATTTCTGAAACTCTTAATTCGATGCAATAATGTCAACAAACATCAAACGAACTGAAAACGATTAGCTGAAGGCTGCAGTCAGCTGACCATCCAGAAAGGACAGTCACAGGTTCCAGTCTGTGCTGAGATAACTGACCATCTAGAGTGGACGCCCAGGGCAGGTACAGCACGGATTAGACACAGAGTAAAGCTCCTTCTACACTGTCCCGTCAAACACTCCCAGGGCAGGTACAGCACGGGTTAGATACAGAGTAAAGCTCCCTCTACACTGTCCCGTCAAACACTCCCAGGGCAGGTACAGCACGGGTTAAATACAGAGTAAAGCTCCCTCTACACCGTCCCATCAAACACTCCCAGGGCAGGTACAGCACGGATTAGACACAGAGTAAAGCTCCCTCTACACTGTCCCATCAAACACTCCAGGGCAGGAATAGCACGGGTTAAATACAGAGTAAAGCTCCCTCTACACCGTCCCATCAAACACTCCCAGGGCAGGTACAGGGTTAGATACAGAGTAAAGCTCCCTCCACACTGTCCCATCAAACACTCCCAGGGCAGGTACAGCACTGTTTCGATGTAGATTAAGGGCCGATTTTCCCATCTCCTGTGCCCCAGTGCTGTACGCTGTGTCCCGGAGATGAACTCCTCAACACCTCAAGTTTCCCTCCCAATCTGACCGCTTACTCCTGTCCTGTTAGCTGTGAGAATTTGGTGTAATGAGGAGAGTTACACAAAGTACCAGATTAGCGAGGAATTCTGCATTCCGGAAATAATAATTACAGATTTAAAATCGTGGGCTGTGACTGATCTGCTTAGTGTGGCCTGCTTCAGACTGCGACAGTCCCACCAGGAGTAGCTGCTGTCCTGCCCCAGACTCGGCCTCACAATCCCAGCCCCACACTCAGAGATTAGCATCTGCGTGGGAACCTCGTGTCTTCACCATCTCTGCTCAATCTTACAAAAATCTACAGGAGAGCAGGGGTTACAAGTGAATCATTCCCTCTGACCCCGTGTGCTGTACATGTACAGGAGCTGACACTGAGACACACACGGGCCGTACAGTACCAGACAGGAGTGAATTGTTCCCTTTGACCCCGTGTGCTGTACATGTACAGGAGCTGACACTGACACACAGGCCATACAGTACCAGATGGGAATGAATCGTTCCCTTGCGTGTTAATGTTTGACCATATATCGCACCTTCTGTACAGCAGCTCCCTTTGCTGGATGCTCCAGTATTCAGTGCCATACACACATACACCCAACATATACATACAACCATACACATATACACTTTCAGCCATACACATATACACACACAGCCCTGCCCTGGGTGTGTGCCATACACATATACACACAGCCCTGCCCTGGGTGTGTGCCATACACATATACACACACCGATAGAAATGTTGGTCCCTCCAAGCATGCAAAACGTATTTTATTAATTTTAATAGTTAATATGGTGTCAAATCGTAATTATAACAGTTTTGAAAAAGTGCTGTAGAATATCAAATGAGTAAAGGGAGAGGTTTATATAAAAATAGCAATCTCTAAATGCATAGGTTGAGTGAGTGTTGGAGCCTGCACCAAATCTACCAGTAAAGGTGGGTTGTGGGTGGTGTTACAGAGGGACCTGGGGCTCACCACCAGTAAAGTTCAATAAAACATCTGAGATGGTAAAAAGCAGAAGAGAAAGACAAACGGAACAATCTCACCTCGGACACTGAGCAGGCAGCAGGACACTGCAGGAGCTCAGGATGATGGGAGTGTGAAGAGGTCAAAGCTCTGATGATGGAGTCATCAGTCGAGGGAGGCTGGATCAGTACAGGCACCTTCACACTCGGGTCTGACACTTGTGTTGGTTTCTTGAACCACACGGCTGATATTAGACCCCCGTGTCCCCCAGATCACACTCTGTCCCCGAGGGCCACTCATTGTGGATTCCCAGCCCTGCCCTGGGTGTGAGAGGCTAGTGTTCTGAGTCTGTAACCACCCCCCCCCCCCCGCCCCACTGCCGGATTGGGGGGGGAGGGGGGAAAGAGGGGAAACAAGATGGTCAACACTGTTGAGCCAGAGGAGACTGTCCGCACTCTGGTGAACTCACTTCAAAACCTGTCAGGGCCCCTCTGATGAACAGAGAAGGGTCGGGGAAAGGGAGTGAGGCAGGTCGGGTTCTGAGGGAACGGGAATCACCCCATCCCATAGGGAATCGGGAGGATAATCCTTCTAAAGGGGTGTCCTTCACCAAACACCCTCCCTGCTGCCTGCAGCCCGACACCTTGTCTGGGACTGCCAGGGTGGGACGAGGGGGGCCAGACTAGGGGGTCTTGATATATTTCATTCGATATTATTGGTGCTGTATTAGGAGAGGCAGATTAAAGCCTTCATTCTTCCCTAAAAGTGGTGTTAGTGACTGTCCAGTAACCATGGAAATTAACCTGGTAATCAACACATCACGAGGGAGGCCATTGTACCCACTCTGAGCCCTCCCCCCTCTGATGAAGAGGGCAGGGGGTGGCAGCGTTTGGTTCACATTGAGCAGCTGAGATGATCCCAGTCACAGTTCCCCTGTGGGTTGAGGCCAGCAGCAGATCTAATATGTCAGTGTTGCTGCTCCCGGATTGTAACAAGGCCTCTCGGTGAGGGCAGTGTGCACGGAATTCGAGGTCGTCTCGTCCTTGTGTAAAACAAGCTCCAACTCCTGGAAATTCTGAAGCCTCATAACTTCTTTATCCTAAAAAATCAATGCATCAAACTTTAAGTGTGTGAATCTAAATAGTATTAGAATTTTATGTTACAGCGAGGGGTGTGGGGTATATCAGAGTGTTAGAGTGAGGGGTGTGGGGTATATCAGAGTGTTACAGTGAGGGGTGTGGGGTATATCAGAGTGTTACAGTGAGGGGTGTGGGGTATATCAGAGTGTTACAGTGAGGGGTGTGGGGTATATCAGAGTGTTACAGTGAGGGGTGTGGGGTATATCAGAGTGTTACAGTGAGGGGTGTGGGGTATATCAGAGTGTTACAGAGAGGGGTGTGGGGTATATCAGAGTGTTACAGTGAGGGGTGTGGGGTATATCAGAGTGTTACAGTGAGGGGTGTGGGGTATATCAGAGTGTTACAGTGAGGGGTGTGGGGTATATCAGAGTGTTACAGTGAGGGGTGTGGGGTATATCAGAGTGTTACAGTGAGGGGTGTGGGGTATATCAGAGTGTTACAGTGAGGGGTGTGGGGTATATCAGAGCGTTACAGAGAGGGGTGTGGGGTATATCAGAGCGTTACAGAGAGGGTGTGGGGTATATCAGAGCGTTACAGTGAGGGGTGTGGGGTATATCAGAGTGTTACAGTGAGGGGTGTGGGGTATATCAGAGCGTTACAGAGAGGGGTGTGGGGTATATCAGAGCGTTACAGTGAGGGGTGTGGGGTATATCAGAGTGTTACAGTGAGGGGTGTGGGGTATATCAGAGTGTTACAGTGAGGGGTGTGGGGTATATCAGAGTGTTACAGTGAGGGGTGTGGGGTATATCAGAGCGTTACAGAGAGGGGTGTGGGGTATATCAGAGCGTTACAGAGAGGGGTGTGGGGTATATCAGAGCGTTACAGTGAGGGGTGTGGGGTATATCAGAGTGTTACAGTGAGGGTTGAGGGGTATATCCGAGTGTTACAGTGAGGGGTGTGGGGTATATCAGAGTGTTACAGTGAGGGGTGTGGGGTCTATCCGAGTGTTACAGTGAGGGGTGTGGGGTATATCAGAGTGTTACAGTGAGGGGTGTGGGGTATATCCGAGTGTTACAGTGAGGCACTGATTACCTTTCTTAACAGGGTGTTGGGCAGTTTCCTGATCCTTTCCACTTGTTCCGGCTTAACATCGAGCTCCTGACAGCTGACCGTGAGCAGGGTTCGGTACGTGAGCTCCCCTCGATCGAGCTCCACCTCGATGAAGTCGTTGTCGTGAACGGCAGGATTCTGGATCCGAACCTTCAGCACCAGCTCTGAAAGGACAGGAAAGGAGTGGGTCCGAGGGCTGGGGTCCGAGGGCCACCGGGGTCCGAGGGCCACCGGGGTCCGAGGGCTGGGGTCCGAGGGCCACCGGGGTCCGAGGGCCACCGGGGTCCGAGGGCCACCGGGGTCCGAGGGCCACCGGGGTCCGAGGGCCACCGGGGTCCGAGGGCTGGGGTCCGAGGGCCACCGGGGTCCGAGGGCTGGGGTCCGAGGGCCACCGGGGTCCGAGGGCTGGGGTCCGAGGGCCACCGGGGTCCGAGGGCTGGGGTCCGAGGGCCACCGGGGTCCGAGGGCTGGGGTCCGAGGGCCACCGGGGTCCGAGGGCCTCCGGGGTCTGAGGGCTGGGGTCCGAGGACCACCGGGGTCCGAGGGCTGGGGTCCGAGTGCCAAGCTTCGAGCAGATAGTCTGCTCTTCATTCCCAATTTCTGGAATCTCTTTATGGGCCCATTCATTCTCTATCATAGCCTGGACTGGACTGGGGGAGTCTCACTATCAGGACACCACTTAAAGAGAATCTCACCATCTGGACCTGAGGGCAGGAGGCAACCATGTTGGTGTAAGACTGGAGTCACAAATAGGCCCAGACCGGGTAAGGACGGCAGGTTTCCTTCCCTAAAGGGACGTTAGTGAAACAGATGGGTTTTTAGGACAATCCGACAGCTCATGGTCACTTTCACTGACACCAGGCGCAGCGATACTGTGTATATTCGACAGGGTGTAACAGTCACTGTCCTGTGTATATTCGACAGGGTGTAACAGTCACTGTTCTGTGTATATTCGACAGGGTGTAACCGTCACTGTCCTGTGTATATTCGACAGGGTGTAACCGTCACTGTCCTGTGTATATTCGACAGGGTGTTACCGTCACTGTCCTGTGTATATTCGACAGGGTGTAACAGTCACTGTCCTGTGTATATTCGACAGGGTGTAACCGTCACTGTCCTGTGTATATTCGACAGGGTGTAACCGTCACTGTCCTGTGTATATTCAACAGGGTGTTACCGTCACTGTCCTGTGTATATTCGACAGGGTGTTACCGTCACTGTCCTGTGTATATTCGACAGGGTGTTACCGTCACTGTCCTGTGTATATTCGACAGGGTGTTACCGTCACTGTCCTGTGTATATTCGACAGGGTGTTACCGTCACTGTCCTGTGTATATTCGACAGGGTGTTACCGTCACTGTCCTGTGTATATTCGACAGGGTGTTACCGTCACTGTCCTGTGTATATTCGACAGGGTGTTACCGTCACTGTCCTGTGTATATTCGACAGGGTGTTACCGTCACTGTCCTGTGTATATTCGACAGGGTGTAACCGTCACTGTCCTGTGTATATTCGACAGGGTGTTACTGTCACTGTCCTGTGTATATTCGACAGGGTGTTACCGTCACTGTCCTGTGTATATTCGACAGGGTGTTACTGTCACTGTCCTGTGTATATTCGACAGGGTGTTACTGTCACTGTCCTGTGTATCCTGTAAAGGTGTTAATCGCTATCGTGTGCATTTTCTATAGAGTGTCACAATGATCATCGGTGTGTGTTTTGTGGGATGTTAGTCATTGTCCAGTGCATATTCCATACAGTAGAGTCGCTGCCTTTTATAACTTTGATGGGTGCTGCAGACGCTGTCCTACGTATATTGTGTGGGAGGTCACGGGGAAGTCAGTATCCTGAGTATATTCTATAAGGTCAGGTGTCAGTACATGAACACTGTGTAACGGTCACTACCAACTCACACATTCCCACTGCAGTGTGTGCAGGGACCGAGGATGTCCTCCCATTCACACCGTCTGTCATTCTGTCACGGTCCCTACCTCGCTGGTTTATGGGGAAGGCCCCAGTGAAGAAGAGCGGCTGGAACGTTGCTGGGGGTCCTGTTTGTGCCCCGTTCTGCAGCTGTAATGGCGGCGGTGGTGGTTTGGGGCCTGTTGGTGAGCAGGGAGCGCCATTGACCTGTCCGTTCTCCATGTACGGGAAGGGCGGGTTTACCAGATAGTTGGGGACAAATGGCAGCTCAGACCGTCCGTTCACCAAGGCCACCGAATCCTCATCAACTGCAGAAAGAGAAACCAGCAGTGAGACCCTTCATCATCCCATCGTCCCCACTCCGATCTCAAACACAACAACAACTTGCATTTATACAGTGCCTTTAACGTAGTAAAACGTCCCCAAGGCGCTCCACAAAAGTTTGGTCAAAGAGGAAGGTTTTAAGGAGCGTCATGAAGGAGGAGATAGAGAGGTGGAGAGGTTTAGGGAGGGAATTCCAGAGCTTAGGGCCGAGGCAGCTAAAGGCACGGCCGCCAATGGTGGGGTGAAGGAAACTGGGGATATGCAAGAGGCCAGAATTGGAGGAGCTCAGAGATCTGGGAGGGTTATAGGGCTGGAGGAGGCTCCAGAGATCGGGAGGGGAGGGGAGGGGAGGGGCCAGGGAGGGATTTGAACACGAGAACGTGAATTGTAAAATCGAGGCGTTCCCGGAGCAGGAGCCAGTATAGGGTCAGGGAGCACAGAGGGTGATGGGTGAACAGGACTCGGTGCGAGTTAGGATGCGGGCAGCAGAGTTTTGGATGAGCTGAAGTTTATGGGAGGAAGGTGGGAGACCGTCAATACACATTCGACCATGGAGAGCATTACATCTAGGAGGGAGGGAGGGAGGGAGGGAGAGCAATGGAGAGGGGGGGGGGGGGGAGGAAAAGAGAGAGAGAGAGAGAGGGAGAATGGGAGAGAGAGGGAGCAAGGGGGGGGGGGAAGAGAGAGGGAGCAAGGTGGGGGGGGGAAGAGAGAGGGAGCAAGGGGGGGGGGAAGAGAGAGGGAGCAAGGGGGGGGGAAGAGAGAGGGAGCAAGGGGGGGGGGGAAGAGAGAGAGAGGGCAAGAGAGGGAGAGAGAGGGAAAATGGGAGAGAGAGGGAAAATGGGAGAGAGAGGGAAAATGGGAGAGAGAGGGAAAATGGGAGAGAGAGGGAAAATGGGAGAGAGAGGGAGGGAAGAGAGAGGGAGGGAAGAGAGAGGGAGGGAAGAGAGAGGGAGGGAAGAGAGAGGGAGGGAAGAGAGAGGGAGGGAAGAGAGAGGGAGGGAAGAGAGAGGGAGGGAAGAGAGAGGGAGGGGAGAGAGAGGGAGGGAAGAGAGAGAGAGAGGGCAAAAGAGGGAGGGAGAGAGAGGGAGAGAGAGGGAATGGGAGAGAGGGAATGGGAGAGAGGGAATGGGAGAGAGGGAATGGGAGAGAGGGAATGGGAGAGAGGGAATGGGAGAGAGGGAATGGGAGAGAGGGAATGGGAGAGAGGGAATGGGAGAGAGGGAATGGGAGAGAGGGAATGGGAGAGAGGGAATGGGAGAGAGGGAATGGGAGAGAGGGAATGGGAGAGAGGGAATGGGAGAGAGGGAATGGGAGAGAGGGAATGGGAGAGAGGGAATGGGAGAGAGGGAATGGGAGAGAGGGAATGGGAGAGAGGGAGGGATACAGAGAGAGAATTTGGGACAGTGAAACAAACGTTAAAAAACAGGGACAGAGAGTACGAGCTAGACAAAGAAATGTGACACAAGATCGACAGAGCAAGGGGACGAATAAAAATTTCAGCGAGTTACCTCCTAATATTGCACGGATTTCCGGTTTCGATGTGAGTTCCGCTGCCCTTTCACCTTTGTTTGTGAGGATGTCTTTCTCAGCCCCAACAGTGAGCAGGTCGGCCACGATCTGGATGTGATTGCGTTTACAAGCCCAATGCAAACACGTCCTGCAATACAAGCAACATGATCACAGGATGGTCCACCACATGAGTCTCAGAAACAGCTGCACGCCAGGTGTTGGTGACAGGGTTTAGTCACTCTCCCACTGAAGGGGGGGCCATTAAATCATCCTGACACCATCAACAGGGAAATAAGGAACCAAGGGTGAAGACTTCCACTGTTCACTATTAATAGTGATCTCTTTAATGTATATTTTATTTACACTAGCTCACGATTTTGCTAGAAATCATTTCTGTTCATGATTTCTAAGTCCAAATACGCCACGAAAAGGCATTTCTACAGCGCTGTTCATGAGCTCAGGACGTCCCGAAGCGCATTACAGCCAATGGAGTTCTTTTGAAGTGTAGTCACTGTTGTAATGTAGGAAATGCGGCAGCCAATTTGCAAACAGCAAGATCCCACAAACAGCAATGTGATAATGACCAGATCATCTGTTTTTAGTGATGTTGGTTGAGGGATAAATATTGGCCCCAGGACACCGGGGAGAAACCACCTGCTCTTCTTTGAAATAGTGTCATGGGATCTTTTACATCCACCTAACATCTCATCCGAACGAGGGCACCTCCAACAGTGCAGTGCTCCCTCAATACTGACCCTCCGACAGTGCAGCGCTCCCTCAATACTGACCCTCCGACAGTGCAGTGCTCCCTCAATACTGACCCTCCGACAGGGCAGTGCTCCCTCAGTACTGCCCCTCCGACAGTGCAGCGCTGCCCAGTACTGGCCCTCCGACAGTGCAGCATTCCCTCAATACTGCCCCTCCGACAGCGCAGCGCTCCCTCAGTACTGACCCTCTGACAGTGCAGCGTTCCCCCAGTACTGCCCCTCCGACAGTGCAGCGCTCCCTCAGTACTGACCCTCCGACAGTGCAGCGCTCCCTCAGTACTGACCCTCCGACAGGGCAGCATTCCCTCAATACTGCCCCTCCGACAGGGCAGTGCTCCCCCAGTACTGCCCCTCCGACAGTGCAGCGCTGCCCAGTACTGGCCCTCCGACAGTGCAGCATTCCCTCAATGCTGCCCCTCCAACAGTGCAGCGCTCCCTCAGTACTGACCCTCCGACAGTGCAGCGCTCCCTCAGTACTGACCCTCCGACAGTGCAGCGCTCCCTCAGTACTGACCCTCCGACAGTGCAGCGCTCCCTCAGTACTGACCCTCCGACAGTGCAGCGCTCCCTCAGTACTGACCATCCGACAGTGCAGCGCTCCCTCAGTACTGACCCTCCGACAGTGCAGCGCTCCCTCGGTACTGACCCTCCGACAGTGCAGCGCTCCCTCGGTACTGACCCTCCGACAGCGCAGCTCTCCCTCAGTACTGCCCCTCCGACAGTGCAGCGCTCCCTCAGTACTGACCCTCCGACAGGGCAGCGCTCCCTCAGTACTGACCCTCCGACAGGGCAGCGCTCCCTCAGTACTGACCCTCCGACAGGGCAGCGCTCCCTCAGTACTGACCCTCCGACAGGGCAGCGCTCCCTCAGTACTGACCCTCCGACAGGGCAGCGCTCCCTCAGTACTGACCCTCCGACAGGGCAGCGCTCCCTCAGTACTGACCCTCCGACAGGGCAGAGCTCCCTCAGTTCTGACCCTCCGACAGGGCAGCGCTCCCTCAGTACTGACCCTCCGACAGGGCAGCGCTCCCTCAGTACTGACCCTCCGACAGGGCAGCGCTCCCTCAGTACTGACCCTCCGACAGGGCAGCGCTCCCTCAGTACTGACCCTCCGACAGGGCAGCGCTCCCTCAGTACTGACCCTCCGACAGGGCAGAGCTCCCTCAGTTCTGACCCTCCGACAGGGCAGCGCTCCCTCAGTTCTGACCCTCCGACAGGGCAGCGCTCCCTCAGTACTGACCCTCCGACAGGGCAGCGCTCCCTCAGTACTGACCCTCCGACAGGGCAGCGCTCCCTCAGTACTGACCCTCCGACAGTGCAGCGCTCCCTCCGTACTGCACTGAGAGTGTCGGCCTGGGTTGTGAGCTCAAGTCTCTAGCGCAGATTTCGCCCTTCAGTGCTTCCCAGAGTCACGGCTGGCACTTAATTAAGAGTTTTTAACCTTGCAACTGATAATTAATTAACAATGCAATAAACAACCCTACCTCCTTTTACCATCAGAAGATGCAAGAAGGTGTAAGAGGAATTTCAAAAATTCATCTTCTGATGGTAAAAGGAGGTGGGTCTGTTTATTGCAGTGAAACAAAGCAGGAGGCCTTGGGCCTCAGCTATTTACAATCTCTATTAATGACTTAGATGAAGGGACCGAGTGTCATGTACCCGAGTTTGCTGATGATACAAAGCTAGGTGGGAAAGTAAGCTGTGAGGAGGACACAAAGAGTCTGCAAAGGGATATAGACAGGTTAAGTGAGTGGGCAAGAAGGTGACAGATGGAGTATAATGTGGGGAAATGTGAGGTCATTCACTTTGGTAGGAAGAATAGAAAAACAGAATATTTTTTAAATGGTGAGAAACTATTAAATGTTGGTGTTCAGAGAGACTTGGGTGTCCTCATACAAGAAATACAGAAAGTTAACATGCAGGTACAGCAAGCAATTAGGAAAGCAAATGGCATGTTGGACTTTATTGCAAAGAGTAAGGCAGTTTTGCTACAGTTGTGAGCCAGTAGGGGAGTTAGAAGAAACATTAAGGGGTGTGATCTGGAGGTGGGACTGCGGAGGTTGAGGCGAGGTCCTGTTCTGACAGGACAAGTTTGATCTAACTTCTCCCCTATAAACGTATGATCGGATTGCCTGAGGGAGTTCCTGCATACTTCAGACATGTCTCCACTGAAGCAGCCTTGCTATCAGCCTGGTGGTTTATCTGTTCACAATATCACTCAGTCAGCTCAGCAGCAGGAGAACGCAGAGACTGCTGAAGGATGCCAGTGAGTCGGTACTGGCGATCGGTCAGTTAGTGGCGCAACTAAACTAACTATACTAAACTAAATATTGTGCCGGTGTCCTGGGCCAATATTTATCCCTTAACCAACGTCACTAAAAAAGGTTATCTGGTGTATATCTGATTGCTGTTTGTGGGATCTTGCTGTGCTGGGTTTCCTGCATTACAACAGTGACTACACTTCAAAAGTACTTCATTGGGCTGTAAAGTGCTTTGGGTCGTTCGGAGGTCATGAAAGGCGCTATAGAAATGCAAGTCTTTCTTGGCAGCGTATTTGAACTGAGAAATCACTTCCGTTCATGATTTATAGCAAAGTTGTGAGCATGTGTGTGTGTAAAAAATACATTAAAGAGGTCACTATTGATCGTGAACAGCGGAAATCGTCACCCTCTGTTCCTTATTTCCCCGTTAATGGTGTCAGGGTGATTTAATGGCCCCCCCTTCAGAGAGAGAGAGAGTGACTAAACCCTGGCAGTAGAGGCACAGCCCAGTGCCGAGCCTGTCTGGTCTCACTGAATGGACCCTGTTCTGCCCCCGTGCCCCCCGGGTGGGCGGTTATGTTGTTTTTTGGGGAGTTATTCCTTTCTGTCAAGGTGGGGGTTGGGGGTGGGAGTTTAGTGCCGGTGAGTCTCTGGAGCGGGGCTCGAACCCACGGCCGCCTGACCGGGAGGGGAAAGCGTTAATCACCGAGCCGCGGCTGACGCCTTCCCATCGACGTTGTGCCATTGTCGGCTGGCACTCTGTCCCCCTTCTCCCCCGATATACGGGAAGGAAACTCAGTGCCCCCCACACCGTGGGACCCGCCGGGGGGCGGTGCTGCTCCCCAAAGATCCCCCAACACCAGGCGGCCGCACAGTGAACGGGAAGAGCGACACGGAGCCTGGGAGTGAAAGGGCTTCGAGGTTTCTGATAGTTAATGAGACTACTCATAGTTAATGGGTTTGAATTTGCCGATAGTAAAGGGGTTTGAGTTCAGTAATAATTATATCTTTACTGGTAGTTAAGGAGTTTGAGTTTAGTAATTGTTAATAACTTTATTAGTAGTTAAGGGGTTTGAGTTCAGTAATAATTATATCTTTACTGGTAGTTAAGGGGTTTGAGTTTAGTAATTGTTAATAACTTTACTGGTAGTTAAGGGGTTTGAGTTCAGTAATAATTATATCTTTACTAGTAGTTAAGGGGTTTGAGTTTAGTAATAGTTAACATCTTTACTGGTAGTTAAGGGGTTTGAATCCGCTAATTATTAAAGCGGGGCCTCGGTCTGTCCCCGGGCCCGGCCCGGACTCACCAGCCGTTAACCGGGTTCTGTCCGTTGACTCGGGCCCCGCGGCCCAGCAGCTGCTGCACCGACTCCGAGTCCCCGACACTGCAGGCCTCCCGCAGCCGCTCGTCCAACTCCAGCCCCGGGTCCGCCGCCATCCTGCTCCCGGGCCTCGGCCTCGGCCTCGGCTCCTCCTCCCGCCCGGCTCCGCCCCTCCCCTGGCGGTTCCTCCGGGATTCAACCCGCGGGGTCAGTCCGCCCGGTCTATTCAACCCTGGGGGGCCTCACACCCCCACAGGGACCGACCCCCGGGGGGTGGGGTCAGGGGTCGGGGGTCAGGATGTGGAGGAGTGATTGAGGAGGTGGGGAGAGGATGTCCCGAGACACGGGGGTTCAGGGTTCGTTGGGGCAAAGTGCATGAAGGGGGGAAGAGGGGGTGGGGGTGAGGGTCAGTGCCGAGGGAGCGTCGGAGGGTCGGTACCGAGGGAGCGCCGCGCCGTCGGAGGGTCGGTACCGAGGGAGCGCCGCGCCGTCGGAGGGTCGGTACCGAGGGAGCGCCGCGCCGTCGGAGGGTCGGTACCGAGGGAGCGCCGCGCCGTCGGAGGGTCGGTACCGAGGGAGCGCCGCGCCGTCGGAGGGTCGGTACCGAGGGAGCGCCGCGCCGTCGGAGGGTCGGTACCGAGGGAGCGCCGCGCCGTCGGAGGGTCGGTACCGAGGGAGCGCCGCGCCGTCGGAGGGTCGGTACCGAGGGAGCGCCGCGCCGTCGGAGGGTCGGTACCGAGGGAGCGCCGCACCGTCGGAGGGTCGGTACTGAGGGAGTGTCGGAGGGTCAGTACTGAGGGAGTGTCGGAGGGTCAGTACTGAGGGAGCGCCGCACTGTCGGAGGGTCAGTACTGAGGGAGCGCCGCGCCGTCGGAGGGTCAGTACTGAGGAGGCGCCGCGCCGTCGGAGGGTCAGTACCGAGGGAGCGCCGCGCCGTCGGAGGGTCGGTACCGAGGGAGCGCCGCGCCGTCGGAGGGTCGGTACCGAGGGAGCGCCGCGCCGTCGGAGGGTCGGTACCGAGGGAGCGCCGCGCCGTCGGAGGGTCGGTACCGAGGGAGCGCCGCGCCGTCGGAGGGTCGGTACCGAGGGAGCGCCGTGCCGTCGGAGGGTCGGTACCGAGGGAGCGCCGCGCCGTCGGAGGGTCGGTACCGAGGGAGCGCCGCGCCGTCGGAGGGTCGGTACCGAGGGAGCGCCGCGCCGTCGGAGGGTCGGTACCGAGGGAGCGCCGCACTGTCGGAGGGTCAGTACTGAGGGAGTGTCGGAGGGTCAGTACTGAGGGAGCGCCGCACTGTCGGAGGGTCAGTACTGAGGGAGCGCCGCACTGTCGGAGGGTCAGTACTGAGGGAGCGCCGCGCTGTCGGAGGGTCAGTACTGAGGGAGCGCCGCGCTGTCGGAGGGATGGTTTTTCAGATGAGATGTTAAACTGATGCCATGGCCTCTATTTTGAAGAAAAGCTGGGGAGTTCTCCCACCACGGTGTCCAACATCACTAAAACAGATTATCTGGTCATTATCTCATGTTTGTGGATCTTGCTGTGCACAAATTGGCTGCCGCATTTCCCACACTACAACAGTGACTACACTTCAAAAGGTCTTAATTGGCTGTAAAGCTCTTTGGGACGTCCTGAGGTTGTGAAAGGCGCTGGAGAAATGGGAGTTCTTTCTTTTAAACTGGAATCAGTATCGGTCGATTCAGATCATTGTTGAGTGGATCCATGGTGTAGTTAATCACGTCTGGTGCCCGTCACTCCTCCAATCCCAGCTACTCCTCATGGTCGCCTTGGAGAGAGTGCAGAGATTGTTTACCAGGATGATACCAGGGATGAAGGACTTCAGTTATGTGGAGAGATGGGAGAAGCTGGGATTGTTCTCCTTAGAGCAGAGAAGGTTAAGGGAGACCTGGTAGAGGTATTCAAAATTATGAGGGGTTTTGATAGTTTCTCCCTACTTGCTCTGTTTCCTCTGGCAAGTGGGTCAGAAACCAGAGGTTAAAATAATTCGCAAAAGAACTAGGGGGGAAATTTTTTCACAGAGGGTTGTTAAGATCTGGAACACACTACTTTAAAGGGCGGTGGGATCAGATTCCATAGGAACTTTCAAAAGGAAATTGGACATGTACTCAAATAGGACTAATTTGCAGGGTTATGGGAAAAAGCTGGGGTGTGAAACTAAATTGAACAGCTCTTTCAAAGAGCCGGCACAGGCACAATGGGCCGAATGGACTCCTTCTGTGCTGTAAGGTATGTATATATTAAAAAAAAGAGTAAAATAGTCTTGAAGGTCAGAGGGTTTGGTTCACAAACCCACGATGACTCCGTTACTTGCGAGTATAAAAGGAGCCTCTATCAAATACTGCTTCTGTTAGGTTTATATTCATTGATAGATAAAGATCATCGATCAGACGAACCCTCTGCCTCCTGTATTGAAGTAAAAAGATAAGGACTGTCCGAACGGGGTGAACCCTAGAAAAGTTGGTTAATGCTGTAAAGAATCTTACAGCATAAAAGGAGGCCATTCGGCCCATTGTGTCTGTGCCGGCTCTCTGAAAGAGCGATCCAATTAGTCCCACTCCCCTGCTCTTTCCCCATAGCCCTGTAAATGTTTCATTTTCAAGTATTTATCCGATTCCCTTTTGAAAGTTATTATTGAATCCGCTTCCACCGCCCTTTCAGGCAGCGCATTCCAGATCATCATAACTCGCTGCATAAAAACCATTCTCCTCATCTCCCCACTGGTTCCCAATTTTCCAGTGGAAGCGATTATCGGGGGGAGTGTTGCCCCGAGTTACAGTGCGTGAACCCCCATCAGGGTGAAGTTATGGAGGAGGGGGGTTGAGGTTTGAGGGGTGAACTCCCTTGGTTACGGTGGGGGGGGAGGATTGGGGGGGTGAACCCCCTTGGGTTATGGTGGGGGAGGGGTGAACTCCCCCTGGGTTATGGGGGGGGTGAGGTTTGAGGGGTGAACCCCCTTGGGATATGGTGGGGGAGGGGTGAACTCCCCCTGGGTTATGGAGGGGGGTGATGTTTGGGGGGGGTGAAACCCCCCCTGGGTTATGGGGTTATGGGGGGTGAACCCCCCTGGGTTATGGGGTGATGGGTGGATGAACCCCCCTGGGTTATGGGGTGATGGGGGGGTGAACCCCCCCCTGGGTTATGGGGTGATGGGGGGGGTGAAGCCCCCTGTTTATGGGGTGATGGGGGGGTGAAGCCCCCTGTTTATGGGGTGATGGGGGGGTGAAGCCCCCTATTTATGGGGTGATGGGGGGTGAACCCCCCTGTTTATGGGGTGATGGGGGGGTGAACCCCCCTGTTTATGGGGTGATGGGGGGTGAAGCCCCCTGTTTATGGGGTGATGGGGGGTGAAGCCCCCTGTTTATGGGTGATGGGGGGGTGAAGCCCCCTGTTTATGGGGTGATGGGGGGATGAACCCCCTGTTTATGGGGTGATGGGGGGTGAACCCCCCTGTTTATGGGGTGATGAAGCCCCCTGTTTATGGGGTGATGGGGGGTGAACCCCCTGTTTATGGGGTGATGGGGGGGTGAAGCCCCCTGTTTATGGGGTGATGGGGGGGGGTGAAGCCCCCTGTTTATGGGGTGATGGGGGGGTGAACCCCCCTGTTTATGGGGTGATGGGGGGGGGTGAAGCCCCCTGTTTATGGGGTGAAGGGGGGGTGAACCCCCCTGTTTATGGGGTGATGGGGGGGTGAAGCCCCCTGTTTATGGGGTGATGGGGGGGGGTGAACACCCCTGTTTATGGGTGATGGGGGGGGGTGAACCCCCCCTGTTTATGGGGTGATGGGGGGGGTGAAGCCCCCTGTTTATGGGGTGATGGGGGGGGGGTGAAGCCCCCTGTTTATGGGGTGATGGGGGGGGGTGAAGCCCCCTGTTTATGGGGTGATGGGGGGGGTGAAGCCCCCTGTTTATGGGGTGATGGGGGGGGGTGAACCCCCCTGTTTATGGGGTGATGGGGGGGGTGAACCCCCCTGTTTATGGGGTGATGGGGGGGGGGTGAAGCCCCTGTTTATGGGGTGATGGGGGGGGTGAAGCCCCCTGTTTATGGGGTGATGGGGGGGGGTGAAGCCCCCTGTTTATGGGGTGATGGGGGGGGGGTGAAGCCCCCTGTTTATGGGGTGATGGGGGGGGGGTGAAGCCCCCTGTTTATGGGGTGATGGGGGGGGTGAAGCCCCCTGTTTATGGGGTTATCCGGGGGGGGTGAAGCCCCCTGTTTATGGGGTTATCCGGGGGGGGTGAAGCCCCCTGTTTATGGGGTGATGGGGGGGGGTGAAGCCCCCTGTATATGGGGTGATGGGGGGGGGTGAAGCCCCCTGTTTATGGGGTGATGGGGGGGGGGGGTGAAGCCCCCTGTTTATGGGGTGATGGGGGGGGGTGAAGCCCCTGTTTATGGGGTTATCCGGGGGGGGTGAAGCCCCCTGTTTATGGGGTGATGGGGGGGGGGTGAAGCCCCCTGTTTATGGGGTTATCCGGGGGGGTGAAGCCCCCTGTTAATGGGGTGATGGGGGGGGGTGAACCCCCCTGTTTATGGGGTTATCCGGGGGGGGGGAAATTGGTTGCAGGGAATCGGGGGACGAATAAGCAAAAAAAACCACAATCTGGACCACGTGACGAACACGGGGTTGAGGCTCGGTTCAGGCGCGCTGTGGGCCCGCCCCTTGATCGGCGAGAGGACCCTCAGGCGCGCCGAGGGCAGCGGTGGGCGCGGTGTGTTGTGGGAGCGGGTCGGGGCCGGCGCCATTTTGCGGAGCGCGGGCCCGGAGCGAGGATGTTGTCGAACGCGCAGCTTCTGGACGAGCTGATGGGGCGGGACCGCAACCTGGCCCCGGACGAGAAGCGGCAGAACGTCCGCTGGGACGATGAGAGCGTGAGTCCCGCGGGCCCCGGCAATTTCGCTCCTAGGAGGGGAGGGGGAACCGGTTACTTCAA
>NC_090347.1:1820808-1855058 GCF_035084215.1 Heptranchias perlo | reverse complement strand
TACCAGAGCAGAACGCTGATGGGCTTCTCACTACACGTTTTGTTGGCACCACTCTGCCTGTTGGATGACCCTGCAGGCCAATACTCCATGTCTGAGGGGAAGGATCCTGTGTGTCAGTCGGTGTCTCCAGGACCCATCGTGAAAGGGGCAGATTGGTCAACCGTCCGTGCCCTGGAGTGCAGGGGAGGTTAACCCTTCGGCTCAGACTGCCACACAGCTTTCCAAACCTCTGGAGGTGATGAGCTGCATCTCTGTGTTTCCCATTCAAGTGGGATGGTCTCTAGTTCATCGACTGGGGTTAATCATTGATTAGTTTACAGCCGGGCCCATGGACCTCAGACGTTGTACTTGGCAAATCCCATTGGGAATTAGAGGAAAATAAACATCCTGCTGGGGGAATACAATATCTCATTCATAAAATTAACCTCACTACATTTAGAAACTTCAATTTGAATTACTAATGAGAATTTCTGAGGGGAAGTTTGAATGATTCTGTTGATATATTTTTTGGAAAGGGGAGTGTCTCTGGGTACTTTGTCCATATTTGTGTAATCGCAGTGAGTATCCAAGAAGAATTTAATATAAACCCTCAGACCTGAATTGGGGGCTACAGTTTTGTTACTTTTGCCCCATTTTAACTCTGTGCTTTCAATGGTGCCTTGTTCCAAATAAGGGGGCTCACAGTCACTGGGGGTGGTGGGACCCTGTTTATAGTATATCTCACCAGATTTATTAACGAGTTGTAATAATATTCAGAATGATCCCATTTCCTAACTCTCACCAAGTCCCGTTCACCCATCACCCCCGTGCTTGCTGACCTACACTGGCTCCTGGTCCGGGAACACCTCGATTTATTAAAAAAAAAACTCTTCCTTGTTCTCAAATCCCTCCATGGCCTCGCCTCTCCCTATCTCTGTAACCTCCTACAACCCTCTGAGATCTCTGCGCTCCTCCGATTCTGGCCTCCTGCGCATCCCCCAATTTTAATCGCTCCACCATTGGCGTCCGTGCCTTCAGCTGCCTGGGCTCTAAGCTCTGGAATTCCCTCCCTAAACCTCTCCACCTCTCTCTCCTCCTTTTAAGGCGCTCCTTAAAACCTACCCCTTTGACCAAGCTTTTGGTCACCTGTCCTAATATCTCCTTATGTGGCTCGGTGTCAAATTTTGTTTGATAATCGCTCCTGTGAAGCCCCTTGAGACATTTCACTACGTTAAAGGTGCTATATAAATGCAAGTTGTTCGTAAATAAATCCCAAGCACAAAATAATGCTGGGAACTGACTTTAAAGATCTTTGGCAGTGAGGGCATTGTATGTTTTGTCAGTTTAATCCTTTGAATGTTTGTTACCATCGAGGGACTGTTGTGACAGCTTCTCTTGTTAAATATCCAGAGCTCTTGTTTCCTGCTCTCGTTGTGGCTCGCTAATTGTGACCAACTCTGGTTTCTAAGCAATAGTGAGAGTGTGTTAGCACATTGACATACCTGCTGATTCTCCCTCCTTCATCTCTGACCTTTATCTCAGTGTGACAAAGGTCAGGATCTGGGTGTGGCCAGAGGTCACGAATGTGACTTTACTGAACTGAATACCCTGTTGTCGTGCATGTCTGTTATTAATTTTGCATTTGAACCCTGTAGTTTGAGGGATCTTGTTAAGCAGTTTGAAAGGATAAGTGTCTGTGTGAATCATAGAATCATAGAATCATAGAAGTTACAACATGGAAACAGGCCCTTCGGCCCAACATGTCCATGTCGCCCAGTTTATACCACTAAGCTAGTCCCAATTGCCTGCACTTGGCCCATATCCCTCGATACCCATCTTCCCCATGTAACTGTCCAAATGCTTTTTAAAAGACAAAATTGTACCCGCCTCTACTACTGCCTCTGGCAGCTCGTTCCAGACACTCACCACCCTTTGAGTGAAAAAATTGCCCCTCTGGATCCTTTTGTATCTCTCCCCTCTCACCTTAAATCTGTGCCCCCTCGTTATAGACTCCCCTACCTTTGGGAAAAGATTTTGACTATCGACCTTATCTATGCCCCTCATTATTTTATAGACTTCTATAAGATCACCCCTTAACCTCCTACTCTCCAGGGAATAAAGTCCCAGTCTGTCTAACCTCTCCCTGTAAGTCAAACCATCAAGTCCCGGTAGCATCCTAGTAAATCTTTTCTGCACTCTTTCTAGTTTAATAATATCCTTTCTATAATAGGGTGACCAGAACTGTACACAGTACTCCAAGTGTGGCCTCACCAATGCCCTGTACAACTTCAACAAGACATCCCAACTCCTGCATTCAATGTTCTGACCAATGAAACCAAGCATGCTGAATGCCTTCTTCACCACCCTATCCACCTGTGACTCCACTTTCAAGGAGCTATGAATCTGTACTCCTAGATCTCTTTGTTCTATAACTCTCCCCAACGCCCTACCATTAACGGAGTAGGTCCTGGCCCGATTCGATCTCCCAAAATGCATCACCTCACATTTATCTAAATTAAACTCCATCTGCCATTCATCGGCCCACTGGCCCAATTTATCAAGATCCCGTTGCAATCCTAGATAACCTTCTTCACTGTCCACAATGCCACCAATCTTGGTGTCATCTGCAAACTTACTAACCATGCCTCCTAAATTCTCATCCAAATCATTAATATAAATAACAAATAACAGCGGACCCAGCACCGATCCCTGAGGCACACCGCTGGACACAGGCATCCAGTTTGAAAAACAACCCTCGACAACCACCCTCTGTCTTCTGTCGTCAAGCCAATTTTGTATCCAATTGGCTACCTCACCTTGGATCCCATGAGATTTAACCTTATGTAACAACCTACCATGCGGTACCTTGTCAAATGCTTTGCTGAAGTCCATGTAGACCACGTCTACTGCACAGCCCTCATCTATCTTCTTGGTTACCCCTTCAAAAAACTCAATCAAATTCGTGAGACATGATTTTCCTCTCACAAAACCATGCTGACTGTTCCTAATTAGTCCCTGCCTCTCCAAATGCCTGTAGATTCTGTCCCTCAGAATACCCTCTAACAACTTACCCACTACAGATGTCAGGCTCACTGGTCTGTAGTTCCCAGGCTTTTCCCTGCCGCCCTTCTTAAACAAAGGCACAACATTTGCTACCCTCCAATCTTCAGGCACCTCACCTGTAGCGGTGGATGATTCAAATATCTCTGCTAGGGGACCCGCAATTTCCTCCCTAACCTCCCATAACGTCCTGGGATACATTTCATCAGGTCCCGGAGATTTATCTACCTTGATGCGCGTTAAGACTTCCAGCACCTCCCTCTCTGTAATATGTACACTCCTCAAGACATCACTATTTATTTCCCCAAGTTCCCTAACATCCATGCCTTTCTCAACCGTAAATACCGATGTGAAATATTCATTCAGGATCTCACCCATCTCTTGTGGTTCCGCACATAGATGACCTTGTTGATCCTTAAGAGGCCCTACTCTCTCCCTAGTTACCCTTTTGCCCTTTATGTATTTGTAGAAGCTCTTTGGATTCACCTTTGCCTGATCTGCCAAAGCAATCTCATATCCCCTTTTTGCCCTCCTGATTTCTCTCTTAACTCTACTCCGGCAATCTCTATACTCTTCAAGGGATCCACTTGATCCCAGCTGCCTATGCATGTCATATGCCTCCTTCTTCTTTTTGACGAGTGCCTCAATCTCCCGAGTCATCCAAGGTTCCCTACTTCTACCAGCCTTGCCCTTCACTTTATAAGGAATGTGCTTACCCTGAACCCTGGTTAACACACTTTTGAAAGCCTCCCACTTACCAGACGTCCCTTTGCCTGCCAACAGACTCTCCCAATCAACTTCTGAAAGTTCCTGTCTAATACCATCAAAATTGGCCTTTCCCCAATTTAGAATTTTAACTTTTGGGCCAGACCTATCCTTCTCCATAGCTATCTTAAAACTAATGGAATTATGATCACTGGTCCCAAAGTGATCCCTCACTAACACTTCTGTCACCTGCCCTTCCTTATTTCCCAAGAGGAGGTCAAGTTTTGCCCCCTCTCTAGTCGGGCCATCCACATACTGAATGAGAAATTCCTCCTGAATACACTCAACAAATTTCTCTCCATCCAAGCCCCTAATGCTATGGCTGTCCCAGTCAATGTTGGGAAAGTTAAAGTCCCCTACTATTACCACCCTATTTTTCTTGCAGCTGTCTGTAATCTCCTTACATATTTGCTCCTCAATTTCCCGTTGACTATTTGGGGGTCTGTAGTACAATCCTATCAAAGTGATCTCTCCCTTCTTATTTTTCAGTTCTACCCATATGGACTCAGTGGGCGAACCCTCGGATATATCCCCTCTCACTACTGCCGTGATGTTCTCCCTAATCAAGAACGCAACTCCCCCTCCTCTCTTACCTCCTGCTCTATCTTTCCTATAGCATCTGTACCCTGGAACATTGAGCTGCCAGTCCTGCCCCTCAGTTGGGACCATTATCAACCCAGCTCACTTTATCTGGAAAATTCTGTTTGTGTCCAGATAATTTGTGGGAGGTGAATAGCAGGCAGGGTAGGCTGTCACCGTTCCCCCTTTAATTCTTTTCACCCTCTCCTGAAAGCACCAACCCTGGAGGTGTGGCCGGTACTTTGCCAAGTGGCAGTGTGTTGATGGTTTTCGATTGGCATCACAGTCCCTCTGCTCACCTACCATCCGCACGCACACTTTACACAAGGGCTCGCTGGGTATATATCAGGAACAGAAACTCTGGTTCACTTCTTCCTTCACTTGGTCCAGCGTTTTCTTGCTGTTGCCTGGAATAAATAAATGCCATTTCCACCAGGAGCTGATTGAGGAATTGAAACTAGTTATTGTGTAGCATGTAGAAAATAGGAGCAGGAGTAGGCCATTCAGCCCTTCGAGCCTGCTGCGCGCCATTCAATGTGATCATGGCTGATCCTCTATCTCAATACCATATTCCCGCTCTCTCCCCATTCCCCTTGATGCCTTTTGCGTCTAGAAATCTATCTAGCTCCTTTAATATATTCAGTGACTTGGCCTCCACAGCCTTCTGTGGTAGAGAATTCCACAGGTTCACCACCCTCTGAGTGAAGAAATTTTTCCTCCTCAGTCCTAAATGTCCTACCCCGTATCCTGAGACAGCCTGGGCCTGGACCACCTAGGACTTTGAGACCAGGTCGGCTTGATTTTTTGTTTCTTTATTCTCGGACACTTTGGCAACAAAGGTAGGTTATTGTGCAACTTCAGAGTTGTTTTGGTTCCAAGAGTGAAGTTTTATTTGGAATGTGTTTTGGGGTGGCGAGAGATATCTTTGGGGTAAAAGAGAAACTGTCAGTGAACTATGTTTTCTTTTACAGGTGTGTAAATATTTCCTCTGCGGATTCTGTCCAGCCGAGTTATTTACTAACACGCGCTCCGATCTGGGTAAGAATGCTTCGTTTAGTAACAATTTCATGATGATTTTGTTCAACACCTTACAGTTATACTGGGGAAATGATAGTACGTGGTTGGTCTTGTCATTTAAAACTAACCAGGATGCTGGTGCCAGCAGAGGTGAAGGTGCTGCATTTGGCACCTGCCCTTGGAGTTAAAGCGGGGAAAATCCCCCAGGGCCACCCAGTGACCCCTGGCGGGTGTGTGTGGCTCTCTGAAGGTGGGATGAGCATCGGCTGTGATGCACCCACACAGTCTAATAGTCTGCGGTTACTTGTGAAGGGTGGGCATTTGGGAGAGGTGCCGAGGAGTTGCCAGTGCCTGTGGAACCGTTTTCCCCCCAGCAAGAGACAGCATATTCAGGAGAGGAGAAACCGTAGAGCAGGAGAAAGTAAAGGATTCAAGCTGCACTTGTGCTTCTAAAGCTGCTGAGTTGGATGCACTCTGTGGTTCATCAGCTGCCCCTGAAATGTATTGTTGCAAGCGGTGCTGAAGGTTAATTTGTCGATGATCTTGAGAACGGACAGCACCGTGTAGCATTTTAACCGCTAGGTGTTAAACCTGTGGCCGTTTAAAGATTTCTGTCTGGTAGTTTGGCATTGTTGCTTCAGTTCTGTCAGGGTACACAAGGGGTTAAAAGCCACCTTCACTTACATGGAAGAAAATGTCTCCATTTACTTTGACACAGTAGTTGTAATCAGGTGCTTGTCTGAGCCAGGTTTCAGAAAGAAGAGCCAAGCACCTGGGGAATCAAGACAAAGAGTAGACTTCAGGTGAAGCAGGGTTAGAGGCCGGGGTCATTAGATCAGGAATTGCAAATGCAGTTCAACCCCCACTTTAAAGTCCAACATTCTGGCCATATATTTTCCCATCAGAAATTTATATGTGCACATTTATAATGGCAGCATCCTATGTAAATATATCACTCTGTAATTATACCCGTACGTCCACCGGGGGTGGGGGGGGTGGCGGTGGCGTGACAAGTTTACATAGGTAATTTCCATTATAAATATGGACATCAGACTTTACAATGGAAAATATTGATAGGAAGTGTGTACAGATATCAGGTTTCTAGTGTGTTACAGTATTGATAGATCAGTGCAGCATTCATTACTATATTCTATGCACTCGTGTAGCTTAATTAATATAGAATTTATGTTGTATCATTACTGTTCATTTATTTTACTGTTTAATAGATTTGTTCCATAGCTGAAGGCCAATTTATGGTACAGTATTAATCTGCTGCCTTCCAAAGTCATAGATCATATGAGGGCACAGCATAGAACCAATCAGCCAGTGTAAATTGAAGGGGGTTCTCTGTTTGATCCTTGGGCACACAAAAAAAGAAAGACTTGCATTTCTATAGCGCCTTTCACAATTTCAGGATGTCCCAAAGCGCTTTACAGCCAATGAAGTACATTGACCAGGATCTTAACTGGACCAGCCATATAAATACTGTGGCTACAAGAGCAGGTCAGAGGCTGGGTATTCTGCGGCGAGTGACTCACCTCCTGACTCCCCAAAGGCACAAGTTAGGAGTGTGATGGAATACTCTCCACTTGCCTGGATGAGTGCAGCTCCAACAACACCCAACAAGCTCGACACCAATTTTAGTTACGGTATTTGTTGCACACATACGGGAAATTGTAGTCAGCCTCCACACGAACAATAACTAAAGCCACAGATGTGTCAGCAGATTAGCGATGAGAAGGTGTACTTGCTGTGCCTGCTGCACTGGCATGTGCAAAGAACAGAGATAAAAAGCTTGCTGCAGACAGAGTGTGACCCAGTGAGCGTGGACTGGCCTGCATTCAGATCCATCAGGTTTGCGCAGCCATTAACTAAGTGTTCGTTTTACTTACAAGATTTGACGTCAGTGCTGCAAGTTACAGCGTACCGTGGGCGTGAGATGGCCTGTATGGTAGGAGCAGAACTCCAGTAGTTTGGTTCTCTGCACCAGTGAAGTTGCTTTTTTTTTTAATATCTATGTACATAGATAATATGTTCTCGCTTCTAGTGAAGATTTACCACAGGACTCAGACTGCGGTTATGTGGTTTATTGTTCGCTCAAAGATGCTGGAAAATAAAGCCCTGTGTATATTGAGTGCAGCTGGAGGGCAGGGGTTAGAATCCACTCAAAACACTGAGAACCAAAGAGCTTCACAATGCAGAAAGAGGCCATTGTGCCTATGCCAGATTGTTGCTAAATCAATCCAGAACTCATCCCACTTTCACCCCATGGTTCTGTAATTCCCTCTGTTTCAATTGTTTATATACTCTTCTCTTAAAAGGTGCAATGGTCTCTGCCTCATCCGATCCCTATGGCAAAGCATTCCATCCTTTAAGAGCCTTCTGTAAAGAAATTTCTCCGAGCCTTTCTCCTCACCTACTTTTAAATTGACAGCTCCTCATCACTGACTCCCCAACCAACCAGTCTTTCCCTGTTCACTCTTTCAAAACACTTCATTGCTTTAAAAACCTCAATTAAATCTTCTCTAAGCCTTCTCTGCTCCAGATCCCATTACCTCAAGACTTTCCTCATAACTATAGTTTCCCATTCCTGGTGAATCTGCGTTGTGTGTTCTCTGACTTCAGTGCCCTTTCTATAATGGGGCGCTCAAAACTGCACACTGCTCTAACTGTGGCTAAAAATGTTTTGTACAAATTTATCATTACTTCCTTACTCGTATACACTCTGTCCCTGTTTGTAAAATCAAATAGTTATTGGCCTTTTCTATGGCTTTCTCTACCTGAACTTGCACTTCCAGGGAATTAAGTTTTTGAAACAAAATCCTTCAGTTGGAGTAATGCTCTTGGTAAAATTTGAAGACTCAGTGGGTGTGGTGCTGAGGGACTGCTTGGCTATGATCGTGGCTGAGATAGATGATCAGCCATGATCATATTGAATGGCGAAGCAGGCTTGAAGGGCCAAATGGCCGCCAACTGCTCCTATTTTCTATGTTTCTATTGTGGGGCTTGGGGTGCAGTGGGGATGGGACTGCTCTGTCATGTCAACACACCAGATGAGATGCTGATTTTGGTTTTGTTCTTTTAGGTCCCTGTGAGAAGATTCACGATGACAATCTGCGGAAATAGTAAGTACCTCATTTTATGGGTTCTGAACAGCTGTCCAAGTGTGCGGAATTCCCTCAGTTACTTTTTCCCTTTTCTCCCACAGTTATGAAAAGAGCTCTCGTTTTATGAAAGTGGGCTACGAGAAAGATTTCCTGCGTTACCTGCAAAACCTGATGGCGGACGTGGAGCGCCGGATCCGGCGAGGCCACGCCCGACTGGCACTGTCCCAGAATACGTCAACGGGAACTACAGTGAGTGGGAGGGGGGGTGAGAGAGAGTGGCAGGGCGGACAGTCACTGCTTTGTATTTGCACTCGGTGAGCACGTCGGCTGAATGTGGCTGACACTGTCAGAGTTCAGTGTTCTTTCCCGACTCCCAACCTCTCAATCTGCTCATTTGCAGTGGCCAACGGCTGGGGAGCGTGGGTTCTGCTGGGAGTGCATTTTATGTGGGGGCAGTTGATGGTGGGTGGGCGTATGTAATGGGGGTAGGGTAGGGACGGGTGTGTGTAATGAAGGCAGGGTAGCGGCAGATGTGTGTAATAGGTAGGGAAGGGGCGGGTGTGTGTAATGGGGTGGGGTAGGGGTCGGGGGGGGGTCGGGGTGGGGCGGGGGGTCGGGGTGGGGCGGGGGGTCGGGGTTGTGTGGCGGGGGGTCGGGGTTGTGTGGCGGGGGGTCGGGGTTGTGTGGCGGGGGGTCGGGGTTGTGTGGCGGGGGGGCGGGGGGATGTGTGGCGGGGGGCGGGGGGGTATAGTAGGGGCGGGGGGGTGTAGTAGGGGCGGGGTAGGGCGGGGGCGTGTAGTAGCGGGGGGGCGGGGGTGTGTAGTAGGGGCGGGGGCGTGTGGCGGGGGGCGTGTGGCGTAGTAGGGGTGCGGCAGGGGCGTGTGGTGGGGGCGGGGGGGCGTGTGGTGGGGGCGGGGGGGCGTGTGGTGGGGGCGTGTGGCGGGGGGGCGGGGGTGTGAGATGTTGGATTTGTGCTGGTTACCCGCTGAATCAGTGTTGATGACTGCTGGCATTCGATGGGTTGCTCATTCTACCTGTTTCCTCATAGACTGGGGGACCTGTGAGTAAGAATGAAGAGAAAGGACAGGTTCTAACAGAGAAAATTGAAGAACTCCTGGAACAGGTAAGAGTGCAGGGCTCAGGTGTTCTCAATTGGTAACGGGCACTTTTTCGATTTCCAGAACTTGTCTATTGAGCTGTTCGGCCAGAAGTCGACCAAACCTTTCCGTAGCTTTAGTAAAACAATCCCATGAGTATTGGGTCTGTCAGTGCCTGCCAATCACCAGTGCCTCTCTAGGCCCTGAAACTGTACACTGAGTAAAGGGAGGCAGTGTAGGCTGACTTCTCCCGTCTCTGGGACGGTGGAAGGCGCCTCCCAGCGATGAAACCACCGAGATCTCATAGATTGAGAACAATCAGAAATTTAGTGCGGTCGGTGCGCGAGGCAGGTTTGAGGAGTGGGTGTGATGGACTGTTATTGAACCAGATTGACTTTTTTTCCGGAACCACGTACCCGACTCTGCAGGTAGGTTACCGCTCGACTTATTCAGCTGTGACTCAGTGGGGAGCGCTCACGCCTCTTGAGTCCGAACGTCAGTGGGTTCAAGCCTGACTCCAGAGACTTGAGCACAAAATCCAAGCTGTCACCCCCAGTGCCAGTACTGAGGGAGTGCTGCAATGTCGGAGGTGCCGTCTTTCAGCACTGTGGGAGAACCTTCACCACACGGACTGCAGCGGTTCAAGAAGGTGGCTCACCACCACCTTCTCAAGGCCAATAAATGCTGGCCTTGCCAGTGACGCCCACATCCCATGAACGACTTAACAAAAACGAGGCCCCCTCAGGTGGACGTAAAAGATCCCACAGCACTATTTCGAAGAAGAGCAGGGCAGTTCTCCCTGTTGACCTGGGCCAATATTTATCCCTCAACCAACATCACTAAAAGAAACAGATAATCTGGTCATTATCACATTGCTGTTTGTGGTGGAGTCACATGGCTAGTTACTGGGTGGCAGGAGCAAAAGCAAGGTTCTCCCCGGTGTCCCAGCCGGCGTTCATCCCTCAACCAACACCAAAATCAGATTAACTGGTCACTTATCTCAATGCTGTTTGTGGGACCTTGCTGTGCGCAAATTGGCCGCTGCGTTTCCTACATTACAACACCGACTACACTTCAAAAGTACTTAATTGGCTGTAAAGTGCTTTGGGACGTCCTGAGGTTGTGAAAGGCTCTATATAAATGCAAGTCTTTTCTCCTGTGCCTGGACAGATTGAGGAGCTGGGTTCTGAGGGGAAGGTGGAAGAGGCCCAGGGAATGATGAAACTTGTCGAACAGCTGAAAGATGAACGAGAGCAGCTGCGATCAGCCAGCTCGGTGAGTCTTTCTCGGCTTGCCGTCTTATTATTTCACGTTGTTAGTTAGAAGCATCTATTTCTATGTTTTTTTTAAAAAAAATTAAAAATGATTCTGCAGACCATCGAGAGCTTTGCAGCCCAGGAGAAGCAGATGGAGGTTTGCGAAGTGTGCGGTGCTTTCCTCATCGTGGGAGATGCTCAGTCCAGGGTCGATGATCATCTAATGGGGAAACAGCACATGGGCTACGCGAAGATCAAAGCAACGGTAGAGGAACTAAAGGTTAGTGTGGAGCTGATGTTGTGAGCAGTTTGTGCTGCTTCCTCTGTTTGAAACCAGGCTAGGAGTACCACTTAGCTCTTTCAAAGAGCCGACACAGGCACGTTGGGCTGAATGGTCTTCTCCTGTGCTGTACCCACTATGATACCAGACTGCTGTCGGGGGGGTTGGTTAAGGCGTGTCAGGGTTGCTGGTCTCCTAGAGCTTGTTTGATTTCCCTCGGGAGTTTGGGGAGATGACACACGTCGATGAGCCCATGTTTCGCTCGCTACAGCGAGGGTTTGTTCTCTAAGTGAGCCTGCTCTTATGCTGTGGAGTGCATGTGTTTGAACAACTGTCCTCACCTAGAACAGGAACGGGCTCCACACTGACTTTTTACCCCCTCAGTGGCTCTATGCTTTTTGCTGTGATAACAGTTACAGGAGCAACAGGCGCCCATTATTGATGCGTGTTGGCAGGCTATTCAACCATAAGGTGCATCACAGCTGAGCCCAATCATAGAATCTTACAGCACAGAAGGAGGCCGTTCGGACCATTATGTCTGTGCCGGCTCTTTGAAAGAGCTATCCAATTAGTTCCCTGCGCCCACCCCCACCCCCTACCTTGCTTTTTCCCCGTAGCCCTGCAAATTTCTGCTTTGTCAAGTATCTAATTCCCTTTTGAAAGTTATTATTGAATCTGCTTCCACCGCCCTTTCAGGCAGCACCTTCCAGATCATAGCTCACTGCGTTAAAAAAAAAAATTCTCCTCATCTCTCCTGTTCTTTTGCCAATTACCTTAAATCTGTGTCCTCTGGTTACCGACCCATCTGCCAGTGGAAATGGTCTTTCCCTATCCACTCTATCAAAACACTTTCCAGACCAGACATCCTCACACATGCACTTTCCAGCAGGGGCCACTAGATGGTGATCAGGGATAGGATTCCTGATTGATTTATTTCCTGGTTTACCAGACTGATTCCTGGGATGGCAGGACTGTCGTATGAGGAGAGATTGGGTCGACTCGGCCTGTATTCACTCGAGTTTAGAAGAATGAGAGGGGATCTCATTGAAACATATAAAATTCTGACAGGGCTAGACAGACTGGATGGAGGGAGGATGTTTCCCCTGGCTGGGGGGGTCCAGAACGAGGGGTCACAGTCTCAGGATACGGGGTAGGACATTTAGGACTGAGATGAGGAGAAATTTCTTTACTCAGAAGGTGGTGAACCTGTGGAATTCTCTACCACAGAAGGCTCTGGAGACCAAGTCACTGAATATATTTGAGAAGGAGCTAGATAGATTTCTAGACACAAAAGGCATCAAGGGGTTTGAGGAGAGAGCAGGAATATGGTATTGAGATAGAGGATCAGCCATGATCATATTGAATGGCCTACTCCTGCTCCCATTTTCTATGTTTCCTCTTTACCCCGGGACACTGAGACTAATTGTTCACCTACTACCACCGGCCGAGGTTAGCAAGCTAACCACACACCACCGGGGTGGAATCTGGCTCCTCCTGGTCTGTATGTCTGAGCCACTTACTGTTAAACTCACTGCACACTAAGGATATGTGCGCACTGGCTTGAGATTGTTTTAATATGGAGGTGAGGCGCAGTATCCCAACACATGATGAGGTGGAGTCACATGGCTAGTTACTGGGTGGCAGGAGCAAAAGCAAGGTTCTCCCCGGTGTCCCAGCTGGCGTTCATCCCTCAACCAACACCAAAATCAGATTAACTGGTCACTTATCTCAATGCTGTTTGTGGGACCTTGCTGTGTGCAGATTGGCTGCCGCGTTTGCTATATAACCACAGTGGCTGCAATTCATGGCTTTGGGGCATCCTGAAAGACACGATAAGGTGCTATATCGAAAACTCTGTTGCCCCGTATCCTAATTCGCACCAAGTCCCATTCACCCATCATCTCTGTGCTCACTGACCTACATTAGCTCCCGGTCCAGCAAAACCCTGATTTTAAAATTCTCATATACGAGTTCAAATCCCTCCGTTGCCCTTTCTCTGTAGCCTCCTCTAGTCCTACAACCCTCCGAGATTTGTGCAGCTCCAATTTCCATCGCTTCACCACTGGTGGCCGTGCCTTCAGCTGCCCGGGCCCTAAGCTCTGGAATTCCCTCCCTAAACCCCTCTACGTCTCCTCCTTTAAAACACTCCTTAAAACCTACCTCTAGACCTGTCCTAACATCTCCTTATGTGGCTCAGAGTCAAATGGTGTTTGATTTCGCTCCTGTGAAGCTCCTTGGGACGTTTTACTGTGATAAAGGTGCTATATAAATGCAAGTTGAGTTTGGAAGGTTAAGGGGTGATGTAATCAAGGTGTTTACGATGATTAAAGGATTTGATAGAGAGAAACTATTTCCTCTGGTCGGGGGGGTCCAGAACAAGGGGGGGCATAACCTTAAAATTAGAGCCAGGCCGTTCAGGGGTGATGTCAGGAAGCATTTCTTCACACAAAGGGGAGTGGAAATCTGGAACTCTCTCCCCCAAACTGCTGTTGATGCTGCGGGTCAATTGAAACTTTCAAAACTGAGATAGATTTTTGTTAGGCCAAGGGTTTTAAAGGATATGGAACCAAGGCAGATGGATGGAGTTGAGATACAGATCAGCCATGATCTAATTTAATGGCGGATCAGGCTCGAGAAGCTGGAGGCCGTCTCCTCTTCCTATGTTCCACTCCATGTTTTTAATTTCCCCACCACTGAAAGGAAGAGACTGTTTCAGGCAAGTCACCCTCCGGAGGAGACCAGTGAGAGGTCGACTTGCTCTCAGACGTCTTCCCAACTTTTTTCAGCCAGTGTTGGACTCCTGGGGTTAATCTCTTTGGCGACCAGTGTATTTAGTGTATTATTGGTGTGTGGGTCAGTGTATTTAGTGTATTATTGGTGTGTGGGTCAGTGTATTTAGTGTATTGGTGTGTGGGTCAGTGTATTTAATGTATTATTGGTGTGCGGGTCAGTGTATTTAGTGTATTGGTGTGTGGGTCAGTGTATTTAATGTATTATTGGTGTGTGGGTCAGTGTATTTAGTGTATTATTGGTGTGTGGGTCAGTGTATTTAGTGTATTGGTGTGTGGGTCAGTGTATTTAGTGTATTGGTGTGTGGGTCAGTGTATTTAGTGTATTATTGGTGTGTGGGTCAGTGTATTTAGTGTATTATTGGTGTGTGGGTCAGTGTATTTAGTGTATTATTGGTGTGTGGGTCAGTGTATTTAGTGTATTATTGGTGTGTGGGTCAGTGTATTTAGTGTATTATTGGTGTGTGGGTCAGTGTATTTAGTGTATTATTGGTGTGTGGGTCAGTGTATTTAATGTATTATTGGTGTGTGGGTCAGTGTATTTAATGTATTATTGGTGTGTGGGTCAGTGTATTTAATGTATTATTGGTGTGTGGGTCAGTGTATTTAGTGTATTGGTGTGTGGGTCAGTGTATTTAATGTATTATTGGTGTGCGGGTCAGTGTATTTAGTGTATTGGTGTGTGGGTCAGTGTATTTAATGTATTATTGGTGTGCGGATCAGTGTATTTAGTGTATTGGTGTGTGGGTCAGTGTATTTAATGTATTATTGGTGTGCGGGTCAGTGTATTTAGTGTATTGGTGTGTGGGTCAGTGTTTTTAGTGTATTATTGGTGTGCGGGTCAGTGTATTTAGTGTATTATTGGTGTGCGGGTCAGTGTATTTAGTGTATTATTGGTGTGCGGGTCAGTGTATTTAGTGTATTATTGGTGTGCGGGTCAGTGTATTTAGTGTATTATTGGTGTGCGGGTCAGGGTATCTGGTGTTTATTATTGGTGTGTGTGTCAGTGTATCTGGTGTTTATTATTGGTGTGCGGGTCAGTGTATGGTGTTTATTGGTGTGTGGGTCAGTGTATTTAGTGTATTATTGGTGTGTGGGTCAGGGTATCTGGTGTTTATTATTGGTGTGCGGGTCAGTGTATCTGGTGTTTATTATTGGTGTGTGGGTCAGTGTTTTTAGTGTATTATTGGTGTGTGGGTCAGTGTATTTAGTGTATTATTGGTGTGTGGGTCAGTGTATCTGGTGTTTATTATTGGTGTGCGGGTCAGTGTTTTTAGTGTATTATTGGTGTGCGGGTCAGTGTATCTGGTGTTTATTATTGGTGTGCGGGTCAGTGTATCTGGTGTTTATTATTGGTGTGCGGGTCAGTGTATTTAGTGTATTATTGGTGTGTGGGTCAGTGTATTTAGTGTATTATTGGTGTGTGGGTCAGTGTATTTAGTGTATTATTGGTGTGTGGGTCAGTGTATTTAGTGTATTATTGGTGTGTGGGTCAGTGTATTTAGCGTATTGGTGTGTGGGTCAGTGTATTTAATGTATTATTGGTGTGTGGGTCAGTGTATTTAGTGTATTGGTGTGTGGGTCAGTGTATTTAATGTATTATTGGTGTGCGGGTCAGTGTATTTAGTGTATTGGTGTGTGGGTCAGTGTATTTAATGTATTATTGGTGTGCGGGTCAGTGTATTTAGTGTATTGGTGTGTGGGTCAGTGTATTTAATGTATTATTGGTGTGCGGGTCAGTGTATTTAGTGTATTGGTGTGTGGGTCAGTGTATTTAGTGTATTGGTGTGTGGGTCAGTGTATTTAGTGTATTATTGGTGTGTGGGTCAGTGTATTTAGTGTATTGGTGTGTGGGTCAGTGTATTTAATGTATTATTGGTGTGTGGGTCAGTGTATTTAGTGTATTATTGGTGTGTGGGTCAGTGTATTTAGTGTATTATTGGTGTGTGGGTCAGTGTATTTAGCGTATTGGTGTGTGGGTCAGTGTATTTAATGTATTATTGGTGTGTGGGTCAGTGTATTTAATGTATTATTGGTGTGTGGGTCAGTGTATTTAGTGTATTGGTGTGTGGGTCAGTGTATTTAATGTATTATTGGTGTGCGGGTCAGTGTATTTATTGTATTGGTGTGTGGGTCAGTGTATTTAATGTATTATTGGTGTGCGGGTCAGTGTATTTAGTGTATTGGTGTGTGGGTCAGTGTATTTAATGTATTATTGGTGTGCGGGTCAGTGTATTTAGTGTATTGGTGTGTGGGTCAGTGTATTTAGTGTATTGGTGTGTGGGTCAGTGTATTTAGTGTATTATTGGTGTGTGGGTCAGTGTATTTAGTGTATTGGTGTGTGGGTCAGTGTATTTAATGTATTATTGGTGTGCGGGTCAGTGTATTTAGTGTATTGGTGTGTGGGTCAGTGTATTTAGTGTATTGGTGTGCGGGTCAGTGTATTTAATGTATTGGTGTGTGGGTCAGTGTATTTAGTGTATTGGTGTGTGGGTCAGTGTATTTAATGTATTATTGGTGTGCGGGTCAGTGTATTTATTGTATTGGTGTGTGGGTCAGTGTATTTAATGTATTATTGGTGTGCGGGTCAGTGTATTTAGTGTATTGGTGTGTGGGTCAGTGTATTTAATGTATTATTGGTGTGCGGGTCAGTGTATTTAGTGTATTGGTGTGTGGGTCAGTGTATTTAGTGTATTGGTGTGTGGGTCAGTGTATTTAGTGTATTATTGGTGTGTGGGTCAGTGTATTTAGTGTATTGGTGTGTGGGTCAGTGTATTTAATGTATTATTGGTGTGCGGGTCAGTGTATTTAGTGTATTGGTGTGTGGGTCAGTGTATTTAGTGTATTGGTGTGCGGGTCAGTGTATTTAATGTATTATTGGTGTGTGGGTCAGTGTATTTAGTGTATTATTGGTGTGCGGGTCAGGGTATCTGGTGTTTATTATTGGTGTGCGGGTCAGTGTATCTGGTGTTTATTATTGGTGTGCGGGTCAGTGTATCTGGTGTTTATTATTGGTGTGTGGGTCAGTGTTTTTAGTGTATTATTGGTGTGTGGATCAGTGTTTTTAGTGTATTATTGGTGTGCGGGTCAGTGTATCTGGTGTTTATTATTGGTGTGTGGGTCAGTGTTTTTAGTGTATTATTGGTGTGTGGGTCAGTGTATTTAGTGTATTATTGGTGTGCGGGTCAGTGTATCTGGTGTTTATTATTGGTGTGCGGGTCAGTGTATGGTGTGTGGGTCAGTGTTTTTAGTGTATTATTGGTGTGTGGGTCAGTGTATTTAGTGTATTATTGGTGTGTGGGTCAGTGTATCTGGTGTTTATTATTGGTGTGCGGGTCAGTGTATTTAGTGTATTATTGGTGTGTGGATCAGTGTATCTGGTGTTTATTATTGGTGTGTGGATCAGTGTTTTTAGTGTATTATTGGTGTGCGGGTCAGTGTATCTGGTGTTTATTATTGGTGTGTGGGTCAGTGTATCTGGTGTTTATTTTTGGTGTGCGGGTCAGTGTATCTGGTGTTTATTTTTGGTGTGTGGGTCAGGGTATCTGGTGTTTATTTTTGGTGTGCGGGTCAGTGTATCTGGTGTTTATTTTTGGTGTGCGGGTCAGTGTATCTGGTGTTTATTTTTGGTGTGCGGGTCAGTGTATCTGGTGTTTATTTTTGGTGTGCGGGTCAGTGTATCTGGTGTTTATTTTTGGTGTGCGGGTCAGTGTATCTGGTGTTTATTATTGGTGTGTGGGTCAGTGTATCTGGTGTTTATTATTGGTCTACGGGTCGGTGTATTTAGCACGGGTTGGTGTGGGGGTGTGAGTGTCGGTCGGTGTATTTAGTGTATTATTGGGGTGCGGGTCGGTGTATTATTGGGGTGCGGGTCGGTGTATTATTGGGGTGCGGGTCGGTGTATTATTGGGGTGCGGGTCGGTGTGTGTAGCACAGGTCGTTGTATTTGTCGGTGTATTTAGTGTTGTGTCTCTGTCCAGGAGAAGTTACGGAAGAAGACTGAAGAACCAGAACGTGATGACAAGTTAAAACGAGAGAGGGAAGAACGAGAGTTGGAGCGAGAACGAGAGCGGGAGGAACGGGAGAAGAAACGGCGCCGGGAGGAGGAGGAGAAAGAAAAAGAGCGGGAGCGGGAGAGAGAGGCGCGGCGCAGGAGAAGCCCCTCACGAAGCCGTCACTCCCACAGCAGCCGGGCGTCCGACAGGAGGCGAAGCAGATCACGAGACCGCAAACGGTCACGCAGCAAGGAGCGGGAAAAGAAACGCAGCAGGTACAGAACAGCAGGTGTAGAGGAGAGCTGTAGCGTTAGAACATTGAGATCCTCCTCACTCAGCGGTGGGAAACCATGGCCTGTTTTTCTACCGATTAACTCGCTCAGTTGTGGTGTCAGTTACTCTGAAGTGTCTTCTCCAAATGCCCTTTCTTCATGTGAGCCTAGACCATAAGTATCTCTGCGCTCCTCCAATTCTGGCCTCTTGCGTATCCACAATTTTAATCGTGCCTTCAGCTGCCTAGGCCCTAAACCCCTCTGCCTCTCTCTCTCTCCTCCATTAAGACACCTCCTTAAAACCTCCCTCTTTGACCAAGCTTTTGGTCACCTGTCCCAATATCTCCTTATGTGGCTCGGTGACAAATTTTGTCTGATAGTCGCTCCCGTGAAGCACCTTGGGACGTTTTGCTACGTCAAAGGCGCTATATAAATGCAAGTGGTTGCATCAGTGGACTGTTCAACCTTGAGTGGCATTCCACCCATTCCTGCCTCTGCTTGGCATCACACTTACCAGCAGGAGCCACTGGATAACCAGTGTGTTTAGTGTTATATTTTTGTTTATTATTGGTGTGAGGGCCTATGTATGTAGGGTTATATTTTTTTTAAAGAGTTTAGGGGTGCTTAAAGCAATTTTCTACTGTCACCCCAGCAGATAGTGAAAAGCTTGTGATTACACCTCTGCAAGATGGGTTGGGACGTCCTTTAACGTTGAAGGCACTATTTAAATACAAGCTGTTGTTTTCTGTATTTCATTTATATACTGCATTACTATCTGTGCCATATGTGGAGCTAGCCCCTCTTTTTAAAAAAAAAACCTCACTGTCTGAGCTCTCTCACTACAACCTATTACCTGGTGAGAGTGAGGGTTCCTCCCTCTGCCACTGTCTCTGTAACTAGCCACCATTTTAGTTTTCTCCCTGTTGAGTGCATGGTTTTGGCACCCAGGCTCCTTTAGATTTGGATTTGTTTATTTACTCCATTCAAACCAGTTTATCCATGATGCAGTAATTCTGATACACTCCCAGTCCCGGGCAATGCATAAGCACAGCTGTTAAAGGCTAGTTCCTGCTGCTGTTATTTTGTTCGGTTCTGTTCTCCCTAGACTGAGAGCGCGCTAGTCTTACTCAGAGGGCAGTGGGTCAAGCCCCACTCCAGGACTTGAGCCCATACTCTCGGCTGAGGCGAGTGCTGCACTGTCGGAGGAGACGTTAAACCGAGGCCCCGTCTGCCCCCTCAGGTGGCCGTAAAAGATCCCATGGTATTATTTGAGGAAGAGCAGGGGAATTTTCCATGTTCAACGTTTATCCACCATTAAAACAGTTTAATTGATCATTAACCTCATTGCTGTTTGTGGGATCTTGCTGTACGCAATTTGGCTGCCATGTTTCCTACATTGCAACAGTGACTACACTTCATTGGCTGTAAAGTGCTTTAGGATGAACTGAGATTGAGAGAGGCGCAATATAACTGCAAGTTCATTCTTTTCCTCGACCTCTGCCGGTGTGACTGTAACGCCGAGCAGGGGGGTGCGTGTGTGACTAGCCCGTCGGCATTCCTTGTTCTGTTTCCCTCCAATCATTTGAATTGACGCTCGGCCTCTTTTTATCCAGCCTTCTCACGGCCTGAAAACTCGATGAAAAGCTTGCTTTGAGTCAGCGTGCCTGTGTCCTATGCTTCGTTTGCGACAGTGTCACATAACTCGGGTAGCAGCTGCACCAGGACTCCACAGGCTGCTGGTTTCACTGGCCAGCCCCAGGCTTGCAGTTGTTTTATTCTGCCTGTGGGCGTGCCTGTACAGGAGCTCAGTGTGTTAACGGTGATGGGCAATAGAAAGGCCTGCAGGCAGAACGAGCAGGTTGCAGGTATAGTTCTTCCTGGAGTTTCTGAACAGGGTGAATTCAGTACCACGGCAACCATATTACACCACAGAACCCATTGGAAGCGATTCAGTAATGTAGACAAGTTAGGTTTGAAATGACTTAGTCTGTCTCGCGTAGAGGTTCTTGGCTCTTGCTCCATTCTTGGATCTGTTTTGTTGAATGTTTTAACCGGTGGATCTTTAAGTGTAAACTGCAACTTTTTGCTTTCACCAAAGGGGCGAGGACCGTCGGAGCAGGGACCGGTCGGAGAGAAAACATCGGTCTCGGAGTAGAGATCGGCGCAGGTCACGGAGTCGGGATGTCAAGTCTCACAAACACAGAAGCAGGAGTAGAGAGAAGGAGAGGAGATCAAAGGACAAAGGTACAAACACATGAGTTGGATCGATTTGGCTGTGTGTTTCTCAGTGCTAATTCTCAGTGATTCAGTTCTTAGTGGTACAATTTTAAAGGGGGTGCAGGAACAGAGACCTGGGGGTGCACATACACATATCTTTGAAGGTGGCAGGGCAAGTTGAGAAGGCTGTTAATAAAGCAAATGGGATCCTGGGCTTTTAATGGAGGCATAGAGTACAAAAGCAAGGAAGTTGTACTAAACCTTTATAAAACACTCGTTAGGCCTCAGCTGGAGTAGTGTGTTTAATTCTGGGCACCGTGCTTTAGGAAGAATGTGAAGGCCTTAGAGGGGGTGCAGAGGAGATTTACTAGAATGGTACCAGGGATGAGGGACTTCAGTCTTTCCAAATAACTGGAGAAGCTGGGGTTGTTCTCCTTAGAGCAGAGAAGGTTAAGATGAGATTTGATAGAGGTGTTCAAAATCATGAATGGTTTTGAGAGAGTAAATAAGGAGAAACTGTTTCCAGTGGCAGAAGGGTCGGTAACCAGAGGACACAGAGATTAATGGTAATTGGCAAAAGAGCCAGAGGGGAGATGAGGAGAAATATTTTTACGCAGTGAGTTGTGATGATCTGGAATGCGCTGTCTGAAAGGGCGGTGGAAGCAGATTCAATAATAACTTTCAAAAGGGAATTGGATAAATACTTGAAGGTGAAAAATTTGCAGGGCTATGGGGAAAGGGCATGGGGAGTGGGACTAATTAGATTGAGATTTCTCTGATTCTGTTGCAGAAAGGAGAGACTCTGATGAGGTGAGGAGAGGCAGCCGGAAGCCCAGTCAGACGGACAGAGAGAGTGCAGAGGCCAGGGCAGAACCCATGGAGGGCAACGCCACTAAAAGCGAGGTCAATGGGAGAGGCGAAGACCTAAAATCTGAAGGTGACACTCAGTCCAATTAAAACTGATCTGATTTGACCTCAGATCAGGCCAAGGTAAGTGTGGCTTTGTGTTCCTCGGTTAGGGTTTGCCCTTTGTTTTGTTTGGTTTGCTTTAGCGGTGCAGTGTAAGTATTGCGACAGAAGATGGAGAAACTCTAGCCAGCAAAAGCCCATGAAGATATACTTTGTAAAACGCCGATTGAGCGAGCGAGGAGGACAGTCTAGCCTTGAGAGAGTGAGAGAGACAAAAAATGCGTGTTGGAGACACTAGGTACTTTACTTTACCTCCGCATATTATATATGTAATGTACTGAAACCCGGGCCCCATTTCTGTTCCTTTGTGGATCCCAGTGAATGGCAATGAATGGGTTTGTGTTGTAAAAGTAATAATTTTATAAAGAAAACTGTAAAATTTGGGGAATTGGTTTGGACTTTGTGGGGGTTGGTCGGTTGCTGTGAACTGTTATCAGCTGAATGAGTTTAGAATTCATTAACTGTAGGCAGAGAATTGAGTGTTTTTTTTTGCTGTTTCTGTAACTGCATCTAAGGCATATTTGAAAGATTTTTTTTTAGTTTTAATGAATCTCTGTTAATGTCACAGATGTTGTAGGTTTTTTTTGTTTGTATTTTTTTTTAAAACTGCCTTGCACTCTAATGGAGTCTTTCTGTAACTCGAGCCAGTAGCTTGGATTGATGGAAGTGTAGGGTTTATGACTAAAGTGAACCTGAGAACCATATCTCACACAGCGCTGGTCTTGTGAGCCAACCATGAAAGCAAATTAAAAATCAAGGAATCAGTGAATGAATTGCAGGTACTCCTTTCTATACCCACCTCCATGTTTGAATGCTTTTGCCTGTTTTTTTTAATGAATCTTTATCTTTTTTTAAAGCTTGCTATTTCATATTGTATTTGCTGATCATGTTTAACAGGTTTTAAATATTCGTTTCCTGTCACCGTAATGTTTTTTTTTGAAATTGTGGAATTGTTTCTGTGCAGATGTGTTACAGAATTCTCTTCAAACTGCAGGGGATGGAAGGGAATTTTCAACAATTAACTTTACTTTTCACATAAATTTAGAAAAAAAAAGAGCTGTAACCGCCTTCTGTTTCCGTGCAGTACATTACAGGCCCTAGCAGAGGTACGATTCAGCGTTCTTTGCCCTTCCGTCCTCCTTCCTTGCCTTCCCATCCCATGTTCAGTGAGCTCTTGGGCAGATGGTGCCCCGCCATGGCTGATGAAACTGTTTTTTCTTAAATATTGAGTACAAAGAGGCATTTGAACGACAGTGACCTTGGTGACAACTGTGAGGAAAGGAATCGTCAATATTAATTCTTTGCTTGTGAACAGCTTCCTTCCAAATGATGGGTCAGCTGAAGGATATTCTAAATCTGTACCAGGCTGTTGAAGTCTCAGTAAAGCAGCTCAAAAATGTGAACAGCGTAATTGATGGTGTTTATAGCTCACTGGCATAGTGACTGTACCAGGTGTGTCCATTTATCAATAGCCCTGGTTACAATCGGTTACATTTCTGCATTAGGTTGGACACTGCAGCTCCTCCAAGCTCAGTTTATCATCTGAGTGGAACAGCCCTTCGGCCCATTTGATTCCATTCTTCTGTACCAACCCCACCGTCTTCCCATTACACCTTCCAGCTATTAAATGAGCCCAGTGTCCTGGCCTCTTTTCCCCCCCCCTCACCAACCCTTCCTGGAGACCCTGCTCCAGCTGCTCAACATACTGTAAAGAAACGCTTCCTGGCGTCTGTCCTAGACTGGCCCCCCATGCCCCGGCCCTGCGCCCTCTCCTTTATCTGACAGTATTGTTTCAGCTTTACTTTATCTCTGAGCATGCTCCCCAGTTATAAAGTTCCCTCTGAAATAACTTTCAACGCTGGATGAACGCGAGCCTATCAATTCCCTCTCATACTGGGGATCCCCCTCTCCTGTACGTAATCTCTAGGCTATGGTGTCCCCTTGTATTGCAGGGACCCCTTGCTGTATGCAGTATGACTGGAGCCCTGCAGCTTCAGTGAGACTGCAGAGGATTTGAACTCAACTCAGTGATCAAAGATCAGTCTTTAAAGGGGACCTTTAAGGAAAGTGAGAGTTGTGACACTAAAGCTCACCTGTAATGGTCATTATAATCCACCTCTGCACCATTAGCCTGTGATAGTGATAGCATCACTGGGCTGGATCGTGTGGAGTTTCCCTTCTGCCTCCTTTTCTCTCTCCTCTAACATGTCTGCTCAGCCCCACTCTCTCGTGCACCATTTCTTCATACCGTTCTTCAAGCACCGTGGGATGCTGTGTATTAAATACGCTATATAAATGCAACTTGTTCAGTCTCCTTCCCCTCCCTGCGTGTTAATATTAACAGCTAGGCCAGTCCCATCATCCGTCCGAGCACATCCTCTTCACTGGGAGTTTTTAAAAAATTTGTTCATGGGATGTGGGCGTCACTGGCAAGGCCAGCATTTATTGCCCATCCCTAGTTTGGCCCAGTTAGTAACACTCTTAGTGCAAACTGCTGTGTTTACCTACAAATTAACAGTGAGTGTGCTGCAGAGTAATTCATTGACTGTGAAGTGCTTTGGGGCACTGAGGCTGTGAAAGGACTTGTATAAATGCAGTTCCTTTCTAGTGTAGACTCGCAGCTTCTAGAGATGGACTTGTGGTTGAGGCCACTGGTGTTGGACTCTTGGGGGGGGGGGGTGGGGAGCAGACAATAATTGTGATTGCACAGAAGATTCTGATGGTAAACTTGATTATAAATAATTCAGCAAAACAAACTAATCCTTTGTAACCGTTTCCACGTGTCTGCCCAGTAACTCCTGCAGTTTCCCCAATGTTGGCAGCACTGTGTTTAAACTGATATTTAAAAATCACGGGAACAAGAATACTCAGAGTAATAAATAGTGACTGTGGATTTCTTTGGGGCTCACGTTTCTACAATAGGAACAGTTTAATTGGATCGATATCTGTGGACGGTGATTGAGGGGTATCAGTGATATCTGTAGGAAAATGAATTGCTCCTTAAAATGGAATCAACAATTGTTTAGGGAAAGGGAATCCATGGTGCAGATGGAGTCTGGGGCAGGGGAGTGCGGTAAATTTAGACGTTTCTCATTCCATGCTGTTAATTCCCATGGTGCTTTCGTGCACCCACAAGGATGGTGTTTGGGAAGTTGTAACCAAGTGAAGCATTCTTTAAATAAAGGTGATACTGAAGCAGCTGAATAAGTTGCAATTAAGCACTAACTGGACCAGTGTGGATCGAGGAGAGCTTTCCAGTAAAGAATTAATATTGACCTCCCGGAAAGTAAAATGTTTTTAGAAAATGTAAACAGTCACTGCCCATGACCCGTTTTATGTTGTGTGATAAATCCGTTGACAACTCTGTATGCTGTCTGTCATTACAGATGGGAGATTACAGTAAATCACTACTTAAGGATACAGTAGAGGTGGGCTGTTTACACTCTGAGAAAGGGTTTCCTTTTCTAGGTTAGAGCTGTAGCCAGTCGTTAGCAGAAATCCCAGAAGACAAGCGCTCTGTGTAGGGCAGTAGGAAGTCTCCAAGAGGTACTTTCCTTTTGCCTTTTTTTTTTGTAAAAAAAAGAGAAAATAAATGGTTGTGTGATGGTGAAGTTTGTGCATCCGTTCACCGTGATTCTAATTGCATGGTGTCGAATGTTTAATTTCTGTAGGAGTGGCCATTTTGAAGATGTCAAGGAATCCTGGTGAAGATGCAACTGCCTGAGCTGAAGTCTCTGCCCAGTTAAAACAAGGTGAAAGGAAACTGTGTAGTGGTGTAGAGAGAGAGGGAGAGAGAGAGAGAGAGAGAGAGAGAGAGAGAAATTGTAATTTTTAAGCAAAAAAAAAATACAAATTCATTTCAGGACTTTTATGTATGTTTAGCTGCCCTGACGAGTTCCCATTTCTTGTGCTTGCAATACTCTTTTTCACTAATAGTGAACTCGAGTCCTGTTTTTTCCACAAGTGTGTCAGACTAAAGTGAGCAGCTCCTGAATCCCGTGACCTGCATATGTGTACCCGAAGGTTTTCCTTGACGTTTAAATTTCGTAGCAAACTGCTATCTGTAAATACACAGGCTGGTGAAGTTGTATAGAGCTGTTTTGATTAAGAGGCTGATTTCTACCATTGCTCCCTCTGTGGCCACAATGTTTTTTTTGGGTTTCGTAGTGCTCAGCTTGCCTCTTCCTTCATTTCCCATCCAGCCGCGAGGACAAGTGTTCAGAATTTTTCCCCGCCCTGCTTTTCCTGTATTTTGAAAATGGTTGCTGTAATTTGCAAATTTTAGTGTCGAATATGAATAAATCTTTTTTTCAGTAAACCTTCCATAATGCCTTGTGTTTAATTTAGTCTCTGGCTCCACACTAAAGGAACACCGACCCGCTCCTGTGTCTGTCGGGTAAAACTCTCTACTCTACCCTAATGCACCTGTGACCCCTCACCCGGTGCACCTACCATCCCTGTGGCCCCAATTACGGGGAAGTGAGCTCCTTTAAGCCACTCGGCAATGTCCTGTACTCTCCACCTACATTTCTGAATCCTTACAACCAACTGGTGATGACATGTGAAAGTAAAGTTTGTATCCCTTTCTCGTTCCTCCCCTCTTTCTCGCCCCCCCCCCCCCCCCCCCCCAAAACCCTGACCCCTTGCTGGGGTTATGGTCTCACAGGAGCCAATATCTCACTTAAGGGTGGCCATTATTCACATGGAGTCTAGACACAGAGTCTGAGTGAGATGTTCAGCTCACAGCCGAGGCTGTGCAGGATCCCTAGCCCGGGGTGGGTAAGGCTGATCACAGTCCCTTGGCCGCGAACTGAATCTGTAGCCTTCCTGCTCTGTACAGCAGCCCTGCCTCTGGGTAAGTGTCTCGCCTCAGTCATCAGATCGTGAGTTCCAGTCCCACTCCCACTCCAGGACTCGAGCACATAATCTAGGCTGACACTCCAGTGCAGTACTGAGTGTTGCACTGCCACAGGTGCCGTCTTTTGGATGAGACCTCGTCTGACCTCTCAGGTAGATGTAAAAGAGCCCGTGGCCACTATTTCAAAAAAGAGCAGGGGAGTTCTCCCCGCTGTCCTGGGCCAATATTTATCCCTCAACTAACATCACAAACAGATTATCATCACTGCTGTTTGTGGGATCTTGCTGTGCACAAATTAGCTGCTCCGATTACAACAGTGACTACACTTCAAAACTACTTCATTTGCTGTAAAGCACTTTAGGATGTCCTGAGGTCGTAAAAGTTGCTATAGAAATGCACGTCTTTTCTGTAGGGCTGAGCCCTTGGCGGAGGTGGGGGGGGGTCTTTGAGGATGGTTGTAACTGAGTGAACCTTCACCTTTAGACTAGGTACGGACTCCTGCTCCAGACAAGTTCATGGACACTGCAGGTTTAGCAAAAATGTTGGGTTTTATTAAAACAGCAAACTGGCCATATTAAATGTACTTAATATCACTGCTCATATTTTATATATTTACAAAGATCAAACTCCTGCACTTCAATAAAATAAATGCTTAATGTATAAATACATCAAGTACAAAAATAGAGTGCTGCTCAGTGATTTTACAAAAAAAATGCCCTTTTTTTCCCTCCTGTGCTGCAGTGAAAATGATTCTCTTTGGCAATGAAATTCAGAACCAGACCGCAGGTTTTTAAGGTTTTATGTAACTTCATAGACGTCACCGTGTGAGGGACCTGGAAACGTCTAGGCAGAGCCTGGCACCTGAGACTTAGGGTCTGATTATGCCAGCCCAGCATCCTTCACCATGCTGTAGAAAATTCCCTTTTGTGTAATGAGGTTGATGGGTGTATCGAACTCTGCGATCCTCCCTTGGTCCAGCACCAACACCCTGGAGAGGGGAAGAGAGAAAAAAATGATTAATGCAGAGAAAGATCATTAAACAGGCTTTCACAGGACTTCCTATTAGCTGGGTTGGACATGGTGCTCCAATCGACCCCTGTGCTACTGATTTAAGTAACTGCAGTCAGATAGACTGGAATCTTTCTCTTGCTATCCAATTATCCCTTTTCCCCATAGACCTGCAGATATTCAATTCCCTTTTGAAAGTCATTATTGAATCTGCTTCCACCGCCCTTTCAGGCAGCGCATTCCAGATCATAACAACTCACTGTTTAAAAACTCTCATCTGTCCCCTCAGGTTATCGATTCCTGCTGATAAGGACCCCTCCCCCCCAGCATAGTCTCCCGACAACTCAACAAACCGAGAAGTATTGTTTCCCCACTAATACCGACACCAGCCCTAAGGCCATACACAAAGGCGTAGTTCACCTGAGGATTTGCTTTTTTGATCTTGTAACTCGCCTTCCCCTCCAAGAGAAAACTCGCAGTGCAAAATATGCCTCGAGCTGGATCAACGTGGGAGGATGTGCCCACCGGAACCCCCACCTTTTTACTTACCTGCGGTGCCGGCTGTGATTGGCCCTGAATCATTCGCTACCTGTGCACGTGTAGTCACTCCTCACCTGGTGTAATCAATGATTGTGTTCAGGCGGTGAGCAATAGTGAGTATGGTGCAGTCATCAAACTGGGTCCTGATGGTCGCTTGAATCAGGTCGTCAGTCTCCAGGTCGACAGCAGCAGTCGCCTCGTCCAGAATCAGAATCCGCGTCTTTCTCAGGAGTGCTCTTGCGAGACACACAAGCTGCCTTTGACCCACGCTGGAGAGAGGCAGGGTAAAGGTTTTAAATGAGAACCACGCACCAGACTTGAAGTTAGCACACAAACCATTCCCATCTCCTTTCTGCCTCTTTTTAAAGATGGTTGCTTTCTACTGCTGCCTGTTCCATCGCTCCACTCGAACTGGCTTCCTTCCCCTATCGAGCCCCGAGAGAACGTTGGTGGGGTATTCGACCATGGGCGGGGGAAACGCACGCAGCCAGGCCTGAACCACTCAGTGGATGACCCCACACAAGCACTTCCCAGCTGGAGTCACTGGGTGACTATCAGGAGAAGGAACACTGATCGTTTTCTTGCCCCAACTTGAGGTCCTGAGACCAATTCTGTCCCAGCTGAGATCAGTGCAGGCAGGTTGGGCATTTTATCCCGTGTCCCATCAAACACTGAGGTACAGCATGGGTTAGATGATGATACAACAACTTGCATTTATACAGTGCCTTTAACGTAGTAGGATGTTCCAACGTGCTTCACAGGAGTGATTATCAAACAAATTGACACTGAGCCACATGAGATATTTGGACAGGTGACTAAAAGCTTGGTCAAAGAGGTAGGTTTTAAGGAGTGATTTTAAGGAGAGAGAGGCGTAGAGGTTTAGAGAGGGAATCCCAGAGCTTAGGGGCTAGGCAGCTGAAGGCACGGCCGCCAATGGTGGAGCGATGAAAATCAGGGATGTGCAAGAGGCCAGAGTTGGAGGAGCTCAGAGGGCTGGAGGAGGTTTGAGAGATAGGGAGGCTGCGAGGCCTGGACCGGGAGCCAAATGTAGGTCAGCGAGCACAGGGGTTGATGGGTGAACGGGACTTGGTGCGAGTTTGGGTACGGGCAGCAGAGTTTTGGATGAGCTGAAGGTTACGGAGGGTGAAGATGGGAGGCCGGGCAGGAGAGCATTGGAATAGTCGAGTCTGGAGGTAACGCAGGCATGGATGAGAGATTCAGCAGCAGATGAGCTGAGGCAGGGGTGGAGACGGGTGATGTTACGGAGGTGGGAGTAGGCGGTCTTGGTGATGGAGAGGATATGGGGTCAAATAGGCCGCCAAGATTGCGAACGGTCTGGTTCAGCCTCAGACAGTGGCCGGGGAGAGGATGGAGTCGGTGACTCGGGAATGGAATTTGTGGCAGGGACCAAAGACAATGGCTTCGGTCTTCCCAATATTTAGTTGGAGGTACGGAGTAAAGTTCCCTCAATACCATGTCTTTGCCCCAACCTCAAAAAAAAGTTCATCTCATCACCCTGAGCTGGATTTAAACTGTCCCATGGCTAAAGGAGCAATCCATTGCCTCCCCCCATGCACCATTCGTGAACATGTCCTCGGTCCTGTGCTGATGCTGCTCAAACAGAAGGCAGCTCCAAAGTGACTCGTCTCCCATTGATGCCCCTGCAAAGGAGATGGCTCAGATTGGGTGTAGGAAACCAGGTCAAACGTCCTTCCACCCTCCCACCCGATTTACACCACCACATCTCTCCACCTCCCTCAATCACTGTTAGAGAGTTTATCGCTGCAGGTGGCTTTACCTGAGGTTTTCCCGCCCCCCCGAATCACTGCTAACGAGGGTTTACCTGAGGTTCTCGCCTCCCTCTGAGCACTCATACTCCAGTCTGGCCGGCAGACTGCTGACAAATTGTTTGAGGTGTGACAGTTCCAAAACTTTCCAGATTTCCTCCTCGGAATACTGTTCAAAAGGGTCAAGGTTCATCCTTAAGGTGCCAGAAAACAGCACGGGGTCCTTGAATGAACAGATCAGACGGAGTTAGATACGACGGTGATGGAACAGAGACGTCTTGAGCAGAGTTAGATCACAGATTCTGAAAATAAGAATTCTATTCTGACTGCAACTTTCATACGCGCTGGCACGGCACGTGACGCCCTGGGTGTCGTGCTGCTGCCAGATTCCAGGATTGCAACGGCCATTTTTCCAGTTTGTTTGGCTTTATTAACCTTCCAGATGCTGGTCAAGACTAGATGAAACTTTAGGCAGCAAGTCAACGGTTAGCAAGCAGCAGCCAATTGTAACAGAGGTTTGCCATTGGGATCTTCCTTTCCCAACGAGGCAGTTCAGTACGGTGATAGCACCAGGCCTTGGAGTGCCAACACCGAGTGACAGGCAGGTTTGATACCTTTCCTTTGCTTTGTGGTACCTGCTCTCCTCACTGATGCTCTGACCAGTCACTGGGAGCTGTCGAGGAGACACGCTGCCCAATGAGGCTGTGGCTCAGTGACGTAAAGGATCCCACGGCCACTATTTCGAAGAAGAGCAGGGAGTTCTCCCGGTGTCCTGGGTCAATGTTTATCCCTCAACCAGCATCACTAAAAACAGATGATCTGGTCGTTATCACATTGCTGTTTGTGGGATCTTGCTGTGCGCAAATTGGCTGCCGTGTTTCCCACGTTACAACAGTGACTACACTTCAAAAGTACTTCATTTGGCTGTAAAATGCTTTGGGATGTCCCGAGAAATGCAAATCTTTCTCGTTCTTTCAAAGACAGAGAAATGCGGTAATTTTTGTAAAGCACTTTCCATCTTCGCCCCATGGGGACCCAGCTACAAATGGCAGCTTCTGCCTGTGGCATTCCTGGGGGGGGGGGAAAAGAGTGTGTGCACTGTGCACACCATTGATCGCTCCCCCTCTCACTTTCTGTCCCTTTGGGCTCCTCGATTGGAACTCCCGGATCACAAACTCCAGCAGGAGCAACACGTTAACCTGGACCCAGCCACTAGGTGGAGCAGTGTGCTGGACTCCAGACCCACCGCAGAGCCGAGCTCCCGGTCATCAACAGACCTGCAGCAGCCAACTGCTCATCTCTGCTTAGCTCCTAACTCTCGGCTCTGAGTCAGAAGGTTGAGGCGGGCGTTGCGGGGGCAGCACTGGGGGGTCCGCCTTCACGTGGGCAGCACCGAGGGGGGGGGCAGCGCCGTCGCGGGGGCAGTCTTTCATATGAAACGTTAACCAGAAGCCCCCGCTGCCTGTTCCATGGTTTTTGGAAGTAGGGCATGGAGTTCTCCTGGTGACCTGGCCAACATTTCTCCCTAAACCAATTGGTCATTCTGTTTGTGGGAGCTTGCTGTGCACAGAATAGCTGCTGCATTTCCCTACGTAGCAAGTGACTACACTTCAAAGTAAAGCAACCTGTGTAGCACCAGAATTCTGCAGCCTCGAGTTGGGTTTGTGTTTACCTGGGGAATGATGGTGAGTTTCGATCGTAGGTCATGAAGCCCGATATCTGCAATCTTCACCCCATCGATGCAGATCTCGCCTTGCGCTGCCTCAATAATCCTGAAGAGGCAGAGAGTCATTGAGGATTTGCCAGCTCCTGTTCGCCCGACAATACCAACCTAGACCGGACGGATAAGGTTAGCTACACAGGTGCATGGAGAGAGTTCAGTTCAAACCTGCCACGTGTGCAGACAGTTACATTAAACATTCACGCAACAGTCACAAAGCAACTCCCGTCAGTCCCGCCTTTAAATCAACTACCAGGAAAGGCTGAGCAGGCTGGGGCTCTTTTCTCTAGAAAGAGAAGGCTGAGGGGTGACCTGATAGAGGTCTTTAAGATTATGAAAGGGTTCGATAGGGTAGATGCAGAGAAAATGTTTCCAATTGTTGGGGAGACCAGAACTAGGGGCCATAAATATAAGATAGTCACTAACAAATCCAATAGGGAATTCAGGAGAAACTTCTTTATTCCAAATGTAAGGAATCTTACAACACCAGGTTATAGTCCAACAATTTTATTTTCAAATAAAACTGTTGGACTATAACCTGGTGTTGTAAGACTCCTTACATTTGTCCACCCCAGTACATCACCGGCATCATCACTTCTTTACCCAGAGAGTGGTGAGAATGTGGAACTCGCTCCCACAAGGAGTAGTTGAGGCAAATAGAATAGATACATTGAAGGGGAAGCTGGATAAACACATGAGGGAGAAAGGAATAGAAGGATATGCTGATAGGGTGAGATGAAGTAGGGAGGGAGGAGGCTCGTGTGGAGCATAAACATCGGGATAGACCAGTTGGCCGAATGGCCTGTTTCTGTGTGTACGTTTGGTGTAAAGCCCTGGTTTTGACAGAATTTCTCACCCACCTTTTCTCCGCCGTGCACGTTCAGATTGAGATCCTTCAGGACCAGGTCCAGCCCTTCCCGGTACCTCACACTGTATCCGGTGAACTGCACGTTCCCCGTCTGTGGCCAGGTCTTCGGAGGCCGATTGTTCTCAATCACCCACGGGGCCTGCAATTAACCAAAGGGTCAGGGTTCGGGCGCATCTCACACCGACACGTGGCAGCTTTTGTTTATTCCATGGTTAATTTGGGGGGGGGGGGGGGGTCGATGTTCTGAGCAATGGAGCAACTGTACCCCAGTCTGTACCTGACTATCCTCTGTGGTGAGTTCCTGATATCACACCTCACAGCATCGACCATTTAAGGGGCTTCCTAGGAGGCTCATTGGCGGAGGGAGCGCCGGGCGGGCGGAGGGGCATAAGAATATCAGAAATTGGAGCAGGAGTAGGTGATGTGGCTCCTTGAGCCTGATCTGCCATTTAATCAAATCATGGCTGCACTACTGAAGGGGCAGTCTTGAGGGAGGGAGCTGCACTGTGGAGGGGCCACTTTTTGGGTGAGCACTAATTTGAAGAAGTGCAGGGGAGTTCTCCCTGGCATCCTGGCAAATATTTATCCATCAACCAACATCGCAAACAGATTATCTGGTCGTTATTAGTGCTGTTTGTGGGATCTTGCTGTGCGTAAATTGGCTGCTGCGTTTCCTACATTATAACAGTGACCACACTTCAAAAGTACTTCATTGGCTGTAAAGCTCTTTGGGATGTCCTGAGGTTGTGAAAGGCGCTGTAGAAATACTAGTCTCTCTTTTGCAGCGTTGTGTTTTTATTCTGATTTATTAGATCCCTCAGTCCCGATTTCGTACACTGGCAGATTCTGGTGTTGGAGCGAAATCATGAACAACTTTACAATTTGGCTTCACACTGCGCCAAGGGAATGTTAACTTTCAGCGTACTCCCTGCTCTCTCTCCGCCCCTCCCCAACCCCTCACACCGCCCCCCCACCTCGCGTAACAGTGGGAAACCACTGAAATATGCACTGGACCCAGAATTTGCTGGATGTGTCCAAAGCAGATAGTTTCTCAATAAACAGAAAGTAATAAACTCATAATAACTTTGTCAGGTATCAAGTTAATGTCAGCAGTGGCAAGCCCCGAATTTGTAGAAACTCGACAGTGCTATGAAGCGGCACTTACTCACCAATAACCTGCTCACCGATGCTCAGTTTGGGTTCCGCCAGGACCACTCGGCTCCAGACCTCATTACAGTCTTGGTCCAAACATGGACAAAAGAGCTGAATTCCAGAGGTGAGGTGAGAGTGACTGCCCTTGACATCAAGGCAGCATTTGACCGAGTGTGGCACCAAGGAGCCCGAGTAAAATTGAAGCCAATGGGAATCAGGGGGAAAACTCTCCAGTGGCTGGAGTCATACCTAGAACAAAGGAAGATGGTAGTGGTTGTTGGAGGCCAATCATCTCAGCCCCAGGACATTGCTGCAGGAGTTCCTCAGGGCAGTGTCCTCGGCCCAACCATCTTCAGCTGCTTCATCAATGACCTTCCCTCCATCATAAGGTCAGAAATGGGAATGTTCGCTGATGATTGCACAGTGTTCAGTTCCATTCGCAACCCCTCAAATAATGAAGCAGTCTGTGCCCGCATGCAGCAAGACCTGGACAACATCCAGGCTTGGGCTGATAAGTGGCAAGTAACATTTGCGCCAGACAAGTGCCAGGCAATGGGTCAAAATCCTGGAACTCCCTTCCTAACAGCACTGTGGGAGAACCTTCACCACACGGACTGCAGCGGTTCAAGAAGGCGGCTCACCACCACCTTCTCAAGGGCAATTAGGGATGGGCAATAAATGCTGGCCTTGCCAGCGACGCCCACATCCCATGAACTAATTAAAAAAAGAGAATCTAACCACCTCCCCTTGACATTCAACGGCATTACCATCGCCGAATCCCCCACCATCAACATCCTGGGGGGTCACCATTGACCAGAAACTTAACTGGACCAGCCATATAAATACTGTGGCTACAAGAGCAGGTCAAAGGCTGGGTATTCTGCGGCGAGTGACTCACCTCCTGACTCCCCAAAGCCTTTCCACCATCTACAAGA